>NC_090933.1:1358428394-1358728394 GCF_040938575.1 Ambystoma mexicanum | reverse complement strand
TTGCTGTGCCCCCAGCCCTGAAGGAGGGGTGGGATGCCCTGCATTGCCGTGTCCCCCAGCCCTGAAGGAGCGTGATATGCCCTGTATTGCTGTGCCCCGCAGCCCTGAAGGAGGGGTGGGGTGCCCTGCATTGCCGTGCCCCTCAGCCCCGAAGGAGCAGAGGAGTACCCTGCATTGCTGTGCGCCCCTGCCCTGAAAAAGTGGTAGGGTGCCCTGCATTGCCGTGCCCATGCAGCCCTGAAGGAGTGGGGGTTGCCCTGCATAGCTGTACCCCGACCCCTGAAGGTGAGTTGGGGTGCCCTGCATTGCCGTGCCCCCCCTGCCTTGAAGGAGGGTTGGGATGATCTGCATTGCCGTGCCCCTGGCCCTGAAGGAGGGGTGGGATGCCCTGCATTGCCATCCCCTCCCCCAACCCTGAAGGTGTGTTGCCGTGCCTATTAGGAAAGATTTCATATTTGAATGTAATTTTCCCTCCATGTGTCAACCCCCAAACTTTTTGCTGCTGTTTTACACCCTGATCTAACCTTTGCCAGAGAAGCACAGCCCTCCGCCGCACTCCTCTGGGCTTTCACTCAATTCTTATGGGGAAACTGACATGCCCTTAAGACAGTCAGTACTGGGAGACTTCGTTTCCCTTAGTCCTTTCCTCATGTTGCAGCTTTTGTGCAACATGTAACAAGAGTGCAATGTAACTTACTTTACCGCACCCTTGTGTCTTTAGTCATTCCAAAGACCCTAGAAACTCTCGCTGGACTTATTATGAACTGTGCAGGTGTGTCACGGACACGACTGGTGGCAGCTATCGTTTATCTTTTGTTTTGAACCCTTTTTTTGCCATGTTATCCGCGCTTACCGTGGTTGGCACGAATAGGTGGCCTGGCTCCAAAATGGCCTTGCCACGCGGTTCTTTGTCCTGTCCTTTGGCCATCTTGCCCCTTCACCTTCCCCAGGTCAAGCCGACCCGGGTCAGTCCTTATCTGGTCATGCACTTTCCCGCGAAACCCAAAGCGTTCGCAGGCTTCTGCATGCCTTGTGTGTGTGCCTCGAGGATGTGGGCTGGAATGTCTGTTCCCAATACACATCCTGGGTGCCAGAGAGTCTGGAGTATCCTGAATGCCTGGGACCACCGTGGTCCGTGATTGGTCCACGTATGGAGTGAGTGTTTATGAGCAGATTTCCCATTGGGTCCTCTCTGTTTTGGCGCGAAGGGAACTTTGGATGAGAGGAGGCCGAAAACACCCCTACCATGTTGATCTCCTGGATTCACACGAACAAAGGATAAGGAGGCAAGTATCCTGCAACAAGAAGCCAAGTCGAGGAACCGCTGGTGACCCGCTGGAAGGTTTGGCACCCTGAGCCCGCTGTCGTCCTGCGAAACCCCTCTGCATCTGATCGTCCTAGAAGGTCTGCAAAGGCGCTTCGACCCATTGGAATAGTGGGACCAACTATTCTCGGCACCTTCATCAAACCCTGCAAGTAAGCCTCTTCGGAAGTGTCCCTGGGCCAACCAGTGGGCTGACTATCTTACAGGGGACATTTGCTCTGTCACCGCCACCGTTTCGAGGAAGCCCTCGAAGCTTGGTATCCTGCTTGCTCTGTGTCCCCGGCACCCTCACACCGAATTTCGTACACTTGGCATTCCTAGGTCTGAAGTGAGACGAGTGTGCCCGGACCCGAGTAAACGCAGTTGCCGTGTTGCCCTGCTGCGGCAACGACCTGTGCAAGTTCGCTGCACTTGTGATCCCCTTGACCCTGAAACCTGCTACCGCGGAAACTACACGGTGTCGAGACGTCCTGCTTGTCGCATCCGAACCTTCCAGTAAAGTGAACTGAACTGGCGAAGTCTGAGTCTGCCTGCGTCGGGAACCGGTGAGTAGTCCATACCCCAACCGGTGGCCCCTAGCGCATGAACCCATTTCTTTTCTACTGCTGTTGCGAAATAGCAGCCCCATCCTGCACTCTCACCCTGCCTCTGCCCGCAAGTGGAGGTCTTGCTTGAGGGGTGGGGACTTGTTCTTCATCAGATAACAAATCACGAAGGATGGAGGGGCACTACGAAGTACAAAGAAGTGGTAAATCTGGTAAGTAAACTATGTTTACAAACAACATAGAGGGAGAATTAAGTGGTAACACTCTTAGCTGATAAATATATTTCAGGTGCACAGGGACTGAAAAGTGTCTCAAGACCACCAGAGACATATACAATAATGTAGACAAACGGAACCTGTCATCTGCTAACAGGTGGTCCCTAACGGCACTCCAACAGGGGAAAGCAAAACCCCTACAATATTAGATGTAAGTACATTCGCTATTAAATAAATATAAATCACACCAAGCATAAATTGTTCGTGTAAAGCAAATTAATTTATCAAGGTTAGTAGACCTGAGGCTTGAACAATATTGCAGATTGGATATGTAACACAAACACAATCTTAATTTCAGACAATTAAATTTTTGTACCAACCCCCCTTCTTGCTGACTAGCAAGAATTCACATGAAATTGTCATACATTAAGTCAACAACTCCACATAGATTAGGGTTGAATCAAGTCAAATGTTAGATCACACTGAGCACATACTTTTCATATGGAAATTTAAGGAGTTGTAACATTCCTCATAGGCATATAGAATGTCAATACCACAATGATACTTCCGGGAATTCTTTGTTACAAATAATCAGATTTCCTATATTGATGTCCCAATGTGTTCCAATTCAGTGGGCAGTGTCCACTTTATTATATTCAAAAATGCCAACGCGTTTCGGAAAACATCCTTCTTCAGGGCGGTTACTGCTGTACATATATTTTCATTCAAATTCAGTCTGAGTTACTGTGAATAAATACAGAAATGTGTAAGGGTGAGTCAAGCTGTACTCTTACTCCTCTCAACAGACAAGCATCTGATCATCCCACTATTGAAGAATAACACAAAACTAACCTTCTGTCAATCACCAAACGGGGGCCACAATGGTGGAGCCAAAGGCTGTACTGGAATATGGTGGAATACGGTAGAAAACACTCAAGGCTGAGGACAGGACCTCGCGCGGCCGCCGCGGTCAAAAACCAGCTCTGAGTCAATAGATAATCAACTAAAAAGAAAAAAAATATAGAATTCTAATTATCCAGTATACCCCGCGCCTGTACGAACTAGACAAAATATCTAAATCCTACAAGGCACCATCATGTGAACAACATCACTTGTAAATATAAAGAATGTCCACATCAAACACTCCCCAATAAACAATCTACTACGCCTCACGTACACAAGCCATGACTACATGATCGTACATAGACTACACTTCACAGAGTGCACATCACGAGCAAAAAAATCTCTCCTACTGGTCATCATAACTGTGTTCCTGAAAGCCAAACTTACATTACATAGTATCAGCGCTGGGCGTCCGGCTGCAAGCGATGTATCGCTGCTGTAAGCCCAATGTTATAAAAGAGTCAACGCCAATGGTGCACATGCGCACAACGTCACCCTGACGCCATGATGGTAGGGGCAACAATGTGTGTTGTCACGACGACGGCAACGTCAACACACGCTGGGACCACTCCCTGCAGCAAGCAGCTGCAAATAAATCTGCGTGGACCTGAAGCCTATTACGGAACAAATAGCGCGTTAAAATTCAGTACTGTACTCGTGGAGCGTCGCTAAACAAAGTGAGTGTAGAACGGAGGAGGGACCAAGCGCCAACCTAGGTAGACGCCTGTGTCCCTCCTTGCCGTTCAAAAGTACCTAACGCTGTGGCTGGCAGTAGGTAACAAAAGAGCCACTGTGCAGCCAGGCTTTATACTAGATGTTAAAAACTGGAATACCACGGTAAAGACTAAGCGAGTCCTGTCCTAAGCCTTGTATGCTCCACAATTTAAATGATCCCTCACACAATGTAAAGGGATAACTTCCTAATGTAACACCCATGCCACCCGTTTACATAGCAAAACACCCAATGACAGCTTCACAGTGTATACAAATACGAATAGATGGTTGAGCATACATCAAGCTAAAAACCAAAATTAAAAATAAAAATAAAAATAAAAAAAAAAAAATAAAAAAAAATAATAAATAAAAAAAAAAAAAAAAAAAAAATTAAAAATAAAAATAAAAATAAAAAAAAATAAAACATTTGGACCGTGATACGGTCATATACCCCAAAGAGCCCGGGGAGGCTAGGCTAGACAAAACAATGTGTAGACCATTCACTTGGACAGTCAATTCAAACATATACTGGCAATATGTTAGACATAGCACATAAAGTCTGTTTCACTGTTCATTCCCTTTGGATACATGGAATCCAGATAATTAATCCACCACACTTCTCTTTGTTGTAATTTCCTGGTAATGTCTCCCCCTCTATTTCCAATAGAGACTTGTTCTAAAATCACACATTTGAGTTGTGCTATGGTGTGCTTAGCTTCAAGAAAATGTGATGTAACTGGGGATTTAAGGTTGCCTGTCCGTATGTTGGACTTATGCTCTGTCCAACGGAGCTTCGCTTTTCTGGTTGTGATGCCTACATAGAAAAGTCCACATGGGCATTTTAAAGCGTATACGACATTTTTTGAGTCGCACGTGCATGAATGTTTTAAGGTGATGGATTTGCCTGTATAAGGATGTGTGATCGTGTTCCCTTTTATAATGTTCCCACAATGCTGACAATTGTAACATGGAACAGTCCCTTTATGTTGTGGACTCATTGCAACCTGTTTCGTGAACTCAGCTTGAATTAAGCTCTTCCGTAATGGTTTACTGTTTCGGTAGGCAAACATAGGAAGTTCACTGAAAAGATGTTGTAAGGTCGGATCCATTTGTAGCATGGGCCAGTTCTTTTTAATTATGCCTTTGATCTTGCCACTTTGTAGTGAATGGGTAGTCACATAGACCAATGATTGTCCAGTTGGACGAACTTTAGGAATAAGTAACGTTTCCCTGTCTGTCGCTTCAACCTTTCTAGCAATTTCCGAAATTAAAGTATGGCTATACCCACGTTCTAGAAACTTTTTGCTCAACGTCTGTGATTGTAGTCTATACTCCTCGGGCTCAGAGATATTGCGTCTATAACGTAAAAATTGACTGAGCGGTACACTCTCAATGGTCCGCTTCGGATGGAAACTGGTTGCCATTAGAAGGCTGTTGCGGTCTGTAGTTTTGGTGTGAATCTTTGTGGCCAACTTATTGTTTTTGACATAGATATCGACATCGAGATAGTTGATTCTGGTTCTACTCGTGTTGTTGGTAAACTTAATTCTAGGGTGCATATTGTTCATCGTCTCAAAAAGATATTGTAAATCTTCCTCTGGGCCTGTCCAAATGCCAAACACATCGTCAATGTATCGCACAAAAACCGGTAGATGTTGTGTCCATCTAGGCGAGGACAGAATGAACTCGTGCTCCAGATAGAACATATAGATGTTGGCATATGCGGGTGCCATTGCAGCCCCCATACTGGTTCCTGATACCTGTAGGTAGTACTTATCGCCAAATTGGAAAAAGTTGTTCATTAGCACCAGTTTCAAGAGAGTGAGTACAAATAATCTGTCCCCAAGACAGTCCGGGGACCGGAGAAGAAGCCATTCAACGGCCTCAATTACCAGGAAATTACAACAAAGAGAAGTGTGGTGGATTCATTATCTGGATTCCATGTATCCAAAGGGTATGAACAGTGAAACAGACTTTATGTGCTATGTCTAACATATTGCCAGTATATGTTTGAATTGACTGTCCATGGTCTACACATTGTTTTGTCTAGCCTAGCCTCCCCGGGCTCTTTGGGGTATATGACCGTATCACGGTCCAAATGTTTTATTTTTTTATTTTTATTTTTATTTTTAATTTTGTTTTTTTTTTTTTTTTTATTTTTTTTATTTATTATTTTTTTTTTTTTTTTTTTTTTTTTATTTTTTTTTTTTATTTTTTTTTTTTTTATTTTTATTTTTATTTTTAATTTTGGTTTTTAGCTTGATGTATGCTCAACCATCTATTCGTATTTGTATACACTGTGAAGCTGTCATTGGGTGTTTTGCTATGTAAACGGGTGGCATGGGTGTTACATTAGGAAGTTATCCCTTTACATTGTGTGAGGGATCATTTAAATTGTGGAGCATACAAGGCTTAGGACAGGACTCGCTTAGTCTTTACCGTGGTATTCCAGTTTTTAACATCTAGTATAAAGCCTGGCTGCACAGTGGCTCTTTTGTTACCTACTGTCAGCCACAGCGTTAGGTACTTTTGAACGGTAAGGAGGGACACAGGCGTCTACCTAGGTTGGCGCTTGGTCCCTCCTCCGTTCTACACTCACTTTGTTTAGCGACGCTCCACGAGTACAGTACTGAATTTTAACGTGCTATTTGTTCCGTAATAGGCTTCAGGTACACGCAGATTTATTTGCAGCTGCTTGCTGCAGGGAGTGGTCCCAGCGTGTGTTGACGTTGACGTCGTCGTGACAACACACATTGTTGCCCCTACCATCATGACGTCAGGGTGACGTTGTGCGCATGTGCACCATTGGCGTTGACTCTTTTATAACATTGGGCTTACAGCAGCGATACATCGCTTGCAGCCGGACGCCCAGCGCTGATACTATGTAATGTAAGTTTGGCTCTCAGGAACACAGTTATGATGACCAGTAGGAGAGATTTTTTTGCTCGTGATGTGCACTCTGTGAAGTGTAGTCTATGTACGATCATGTAGTCATGGCTTGTGTACGTGAGGCGTAGTAGATTGTTTATTGGGGAGTGTTTGATGTGGACATTCTTTATATTTACAAGTGATGTTGTTCACATGATGGTGCCTTGTAGGATTTAGATATTTTGTCTAGTTCGTACAGGCGCGGGGTATACTGGATAATTAGAATTCTATATTTTTTTTCTTTTTAGTTGATTATCTATTGACTCAGAGCTGGTTTTTGACCGCGGCGGCCGCGCGAGGTCCTGTCCTCAGCCTTGAGTGTTTTCTACCGTATTCCACCATATTCCAGTACAGCCTTTGGCTCCACCATTGTGGCCCCCGTTTGGTGATTGACAGAAGGTTAGTTTTGTGTTATTCTTCAATAGTGGGATGATCAGATGCTTGTCTGTTGAGAGGAGTAAGAGTACAGCTTGACTCACCCTTACACATTTCTGTATTTATTCACAGTAACTCAGACTGAATTTGAATGAAAATATATGTACAGCAGTAACCGCCCTGAAGAAGGATGTTTTCCGAAACGCGTTGGCATTTTTGAATATAATAAAGTGGACACTGCCCACTGAATTGGAACACATTGGGACATCAATATAGGAAATCTGATTATTTGTAACAAAGAATTCCCGGAAGTATCATTGTGGTATTGACATTCTATATGCCTATGAGGAATGTTACAACTCCTTAAATTTCCATATGAAAAGTATGTGCTCAGTGTGATCTAACATTTGACTTGATTCAACCCTAATCTATGTGGAGTTGTTGAATTAATGTATGACAATTTCATGTGAATTCTTGCTAGTCAGCAAGAAGGGGGGTTGGTACAAAAATTTAATTGTCTGAAATTAAGATTGTGTTTGTGTTACATATCCAATCTGCAATATTGTTCAAGCCTCAGGTCTACTAACCTTGATAAATTAATTTGCTTTACACGAACAATTTATGCTTGGTGTGATTTATATTTATTTAATAGCGAATGTACTTACATCTAATATTGTAGGGGTTTTGCTTTCCCCTGTTGGAGTGCCGTTAGGGACCACCTGTTAGCAGATGACAGGTTCCGTTTGACTTGTTCTTCATCGCCTCACCCACCTTCCTGAACTGTCAGAGACCCTTGAAGAGACCCTATTTTGTCCATTGGCACCAACGCGTGCATGTACTATTGAGCATAAGGCTTCTCTCTTCGTAGGGCTTGGACTGCGTCTCAGTTAGGTGTATTTCTGATGTCGAACTGGGTCTAATGATTACTTGCACTGCCTGTTTTCCTCCCCATCTAGGTGGTCCACATATTTTGTGCTTTTAACTCCTTAGACTCCTCGGTCTTGTATATATATTGTATTGATTGTGATGTGTTGGTTTACTTCAGTATTATTGTGATTCTTTGCTATGGTCGATGTTACAAAGGCCTTGCAATAAATGTGTCTATATTTTTAATATAACACCTGTCTGGAGTAATTTGTAAGTGTCCTTGCTTTGTGTGCTCACTGAGGTCTTTCAGTCACCCTCACCCCTCTTGAGACTTAGTCTTGACCGCCGCCATCGCTACCCTGATTGGTCTGGCTTGTCCAGATGTTACCCTGTTCCAAGAAACTAGGCTGGACTTCTGAACCTCTGCCCCTCCAGGTCAGAGTTCAGAAATCCATCTTAACAAATTGGTGTACAGCAGTGGGATAGGACTGAAGGAATCCAGTGTTGCGCACGAGCGAAGGCATTTCGAGTTATTCCTACCAAGACATATAGCGAATTGTCGTAGTATAACTCTAAAAAGGCCATAGTCCTATCTAACAGTATGGAAACAAGTACCTTGTTAACTTGAAATGCTTCGAAATCCAACACATTGAGAAAGATGTCTGCTGAGAGAGGTGTTTCCTCTCAAGGCACAAAAGTAGAAATGATCCAGAGAATCATGGACTGGCAAGAAGCTCAGCTTAGACCTATAGCTTCCGAGGACGGTGCAGAAGGAGGTGGGGCTGCTCTCACTGGTAGAACTGATGGTTCTACCGCTGCACTGATCCACAGCGATCATGAGGACATGGAGGATGTAATGTCGAATGTTTACTCTGCCAGTGCTGATGGGGAGGCCATACTTGAATTCAAGAGGCAAGAGCTGATGTTTAGGCAGAAGGAGCTTGAGTTCAACATGGCCAAACTAAAGATAGAGCAGGCAGAAAAACAAAAAGACAGGGATCACCAGTTGGAACTGGCCAAGCTTCAAGTTGCCAATGGATCCAAGGGTCCTGGACATGGGTCTGGGGCCTCTTCTCATCCAAGGTTTCCAAAAGATCTGCTCAGTGTGTATGAAGAACGGAATGACATTATGGACTGGCTGAATGCGTTTGAGTATGCATGTGAAGTTCAACAAGTTGACAATGCTGATACAATTGCCTGGTTACTTAGCAGACTTCCCCATTCTGGCTGCAGTGCCATTATGGAAATGTCGAAAGCTGAGAGAGCAGATTTTGCAATGTTGAAGCAAACTCTCATCTTAAAGTTTGGAAAGACTCCTGCCCAATACTTAAAAAGATTCAGAGAGTATAAGAAAAAAGAAGGTGGTACTTGGGTATTTTATGTAACTGAATCCTTAAAAAACATGACTGGCTGGGTCGAAGGTTATAAGGTTTCCACCTTTGAAGGTATGATAAATCTTGTAATGCTGGAACATATTTTTGCATCTTCTTCCCCTGAGCTTAAGCAGCATTTGGCTGATTCCAAGGAGATAGATCCTAAGAAGCTGGCCATTGCAGCAGAATTATGGGTGTCACATCGAGTGCCCCATAAGGACAAAACTCATCCTGGTAAGCAGGAGGAAGGGAAAAAGTCCAAAGATAAGGAGGGTGGGGAAACTGATAAATCTTCTTCCCAAAAGGGCCACAAAAAGAAAAATAAGGTTAAGACACAAGAGAACTCACAGGGTAGTGGAGGACAGCCTCCGAAACCGAAGTCTGGTTATAGTAAGCCTCCCTATGTGAACAGACCCAATGGATCTTGTTTTGCTTGTGGAGCAACTGACCACGTGAAGGGGGATCCCAGATGTAAGGTCAAAACCTTGGGGGTCCACTCTGCTAATCTGGCCTTCTCCTCCTACGAGGAAGAAGAGATTACCGGAGCATCCTTCTCCTCAGACTCCTTCCCCAGTGGGATAGAAGCTGAGGTAGTTTTAGTTTCCCTGGGTTCCTGGGAGCCTAAAGTCGCAGAGGCTTATGCTAGGATTCCAGATAATACCAAGCACTACTTTAAAGACAGTGTGCTGATCAATGGAGTAGATACTCCAGCTCTTAGGGATAGTGGGTGCAGTCGAACTGTAGTGGATTTTACCTTGGTAGACCCAGAGGAAGTTGCCAGAGCTACTCTGATGCCCACTAAGTTGGCTGATGGCCCACCTCTCATGTTCCCAGTAATACCTGTAAATCTTACTATCAATGGTACAGCAGTCAGGATTCCAGTGAGCATTCAGAGGAGTGTCCCAGGAAAGGTCTTGTTGGGCAATGATCTCAGAGCTTTAGGGCTTGTGGGAGATACTGCTGACAGTCCCTGCACAAGGTCTCAAACAAGGGCAGCACTGGCCAAGACCAATGCCCTGCCCCAGCCAAAGGGGAAACCCAAGGCTAAAGGAGTCAAAAAACCAAAAAGAGGGAAAGAGAATATTCCCCCTAACTCGCCTACCACTGAGGTGGAGGTAGTTGGTCAATCACCCGGACCTGACGAGGAGGTGGTGATGCCTGAAGTATTTGACCCCAATGACCATCCTGAACTAAACGATTTGTTAGTAGACGGTGGTCCTGACAGGGAAAAATTCAGTAAAGGCCAACGTGAGTGCCCATCTCTGGAAGGCCTAAGGAGACAGGCCTGCTCCCAGCTTGAGGGTGAACCTCCTGGGAAGCACCGGATTTATTGGGAAGGTGGGCTCCTGTATAGCGAGCCTACAGAGTCTACAGAAGGAGACCATAGGAGGTAGGTGGTTCCCCTTGCTGTAAGACCCTTCCTCCTGCAGCTGGCGCATGAAGTGCCCCTAGCTGGTCACCTTGGTATTAAGAGGACCAAGCAAAGGTTATCCATGCACTTCTACTGGCCCAAGATGGGGTGCAAGTAGAAAGTCACTGCCAGTTATCTGGTAAGAGTGGTTCAACAATCCAAGCTCCGTTGGTACCACTCCCAGTTGTGGGAGTACCATTTGAGAGAATAGGGATCGACATTGTTGGTCCCCTTGACCCCCAAACATCCTCAGGCAATAGGTTTATCCTGGTGCTGGTCGACCATGCCACCAGGTATCCTGAGGCCATCCCATTGAAAACTGTGACTGCCAAGTCAGTTGCAAAAGCTTTACTTGGCATCTTTACTAGGGTTGGCTTCCCTAAAGAAGTTGTGTCTGACAGAGGCAGCAACTTTATGTCAAATTATATGCAGGCTATGTGGAAGGAATGTGGGGTCACCTATAAGTTTTCTTCCGCATACCCCCCCCCCCAGACCAATGGTCTGGTGGATCGGTTCAACAGAACGTTAAAGAGTATTATTGGGGCTCTGGAAGAACCTCAAAGAAGAAAATGGGATCTTCTTTTACCATGCTTACTGTTTGCCTACAGAGAGGTACCACAGGAGGGTGTTGGCTTCTGCCCCTTCAAACTTCTGTTTGGTCACCCTGTGCGGAGACCCTTAGCCATAGTCAAGGAGGGATGGGAGATGCCCACTCCCCCCATTACTACCAACGTAGTAGACTATGTGTTAGGGGTCAGAATGTCATGTCTCCCAACGTTCGTCATCATCACCCACCTGTCATTCACCACCATCGGAGTTCACGTGACTTTCGTGTCCCTGCACACGAACGGCGGCGATATCCCGCCAAACAAAGGAGACCCGTTCATTACGGCCCGAGGGCTCTTCGCCCCTTTCTTCACTTTCACCTCCCATGGAGATTCTCGCACGACTGGCGCTGCCGCTTGGGCACACACAGGACCGCGCGTCACGTGATGAGGCATCCACAACGGCCTTCGTCATCATCACGGGTCATGTGACACGGACCCTCACGTCCCCCCCGTGATGTGAATCAGGTGACCCTCCACACAGTTAAAGGAAGCAGAGAAACATGGAAGCACCGCTTCACAGCTGCTTCCTTCATGGACTGCTTTGGCGTTTTTGGATACTTTTGAATACTACGATTGCTCGACCACGGAACGTTACACGGATTGCCTCATCTCTGCCCCTGATATCATGCTGCTTTGTCTGCCTTGCTGGAAATCATCCCTGGATTGTCAACCTGCTGGTTTCCATTTCCTCCTACTGGTTTCTTGACCCGGATTTGTTCACTGGACTGCCCACGGATATCCTTTTGTACTGAATACTGAACTTTATGGTTACCTTTTTGGCCCTCGACCTCGGAACTGCTTTTCTGGACTGCTCACAGATTGCCCTACGTATTTGTCTCAGGTGTTTCCATCTTCTCGAGTACTGTCAGAGAAACAACCGACCAGTGTATGCTGTACCCCCACTACTCCTCCATATCTCACAGGCCGCCATCTCCCTCACTTTTGGGTAAGCCCCTTTCTGATCTTCTATCACATGGTATTGTTGTTCATTCCCTGTTTTGATTAACCCTCCATTGCCTTACAGTGGTCAGGGGGTCCTTTGGCATTTCTGGTTCCTGATCGACGGCATTCTTCACCTGTGACCTCAAGTGCCGCATGGGTAGTGTTTCTTTACTTCTGTCCGTGTGGTGCTTGGGGACGGAGGTAGTACTAATCTGCATGACCATCAAGACTTGAACAGACTGTGAAGCCTCTTTTTTTTTGGTCATCCAGATTATGAATACCTCGGCCGAGGACCCTGTGACCGCTCTAATGCAGGCAGTCGCGGCCCTTAGGACAGACATGGCCGCAGCTACGACTGCCATTCACCATCGCCTTGACGCCCTACAGAGTGCTCGTCACCCTTTACCCGAAGACATTGACTTCGGGGACATCCCAGCTCGTGATCCTCCATCTTCCACTCCACCCACCACACCTACACCCTTGGTTCTCCCAACCCCGTTCCCCCATGCAGCCCCGGAAAGATACCAGGGTGACCCGAGGAAGTATCGTACCTTCATAAATCAGTGCAAGCTCCATTTTCTATGTCGACCCCAAGCGTTTCCGGACTCTGTTACCAAGGCCGCTTTTCTCCTCTCCCACCTGTCGGGTGTAGCAGCCACCTGGGCGAATCCCTTATTGGAAAATGACCACCCTGCACTTTACGATTTTGACCTCCTGATAAATGAGATGGCCAAGGTGTTCGACACTAGATACAAAGCACACTCCCGTGACCTGGAATTGCTCGACCTCACACAGGGCAAACAAACACTCATCGAGTACATCACTCGGTTCAACCAACTCTCTGCAGAGACATCATGGCCGGAGAACAAAAGAGCTATTGTGTTCTACAGAGGCCTCTGTAGTGCAATGAAGGATGCTCTTTCTGTGGTTCCCTCTCTCCCGGCCGTTTTTTCGGACCTGGTGGACCTAGCCCTGCAGGTAGACGCTCGACGCATGGAGCGGAGGGCAGAAGCCGATCTTTCCATGCAGTCACCTTCCTTGGGGGACACAAAACCCGAACCCATGCAAATAGGGGGAATACGTAGTCCTATAACCCAGGCTGAGCGAGAACGCAGAAGGACAGATAACGCCTGTTTTTACTGCGGTATCAATGGGCACTACGTCAAAGAATGCCCCCATCGCCCAAGAAACAAGAATCCGGGTTTTCCGAAAGCTCGCCCTTGAGACCGGGGAGACGGGCGAGCATTTCTTTGACCCCCCACTTAGCCTTCGTTCGGTCCCATTAGACCGATTATTGTCCAGGCTCTATTGAAACCCACCGGGAATTGCATTCACCCAGTGCATATAGTAATTGATTCAGGAGCCACGGGTTATTTTATAGACATCGCGCTGGCCCTCCACGCTATTAGACAGGTTAACACATGCATCCATCTACACCAAACTGGACCTCCGGGGGGCATACAATCTGGTCCGCATGCGCCAGGGGGATGAGTGGAAAACTGCGTTTTGCACCCGACAAGGCCTTTTTGAGTACACTGTAATGCCTTTCGGCTTATGTAATGCCCCAGCCACCTTCCAGCGCTTCGTCAACGAGGTGTTCAGTGACATCTTAGACGTGTACGTAGTGGTCTCTCTAGATGACATTTTGATCTTCTCCCCTATTCTGGAAGACCACATCGTCCACGTTAGGGAGGTCTTGGCTCGCCTCAAAAGAAACGCCTTGTTCGCCAAACCCGAAAAGTGCCTATTTCACACAAATGAGGTCGAATTCCTGGGTTTCCACCTAACGCCTGGGGGTCTATCTATGAACCAGTCAAAGGTTTGTGCCATCACGGATTGGCATGCTCCAAAGAACCTCAAGCAATTACAATCTTTTCTGGGTTTCGCTAATTTTTATCGGAGATTCATTGCTGGTTTCTCCTCCATAGTGGCTCCCCTTACTGCTCTTACCAGTCCGCTGGTTCCGTTCTCTTGGACCCCGAAACATCAGCAGGCGTTTGAGGAGCTCAAAACCAGATTCGTAACAGCTCCTGTGCTCCAGCATCCAGACCCAGAACTCCCATTTGTTGTGGAGGCAGATGCTTCCTCTTTTGCTTTAGGTGCGGTTCTTTCCCAACCCTGTCCAACCACTGGTCGTCTGCATCCCGTGGCTTTTCACTCACAGAAGCTTACCTCAGCCGAGTTACATTATACTGTTACTGAGAAGGAATTACTGGCCATAAAGGACGCATTGCAAACTTGGCGTCACCACCTCCTTGGGGCCAGACACCAGACCACGATTTACTCCGACCACAAGAACTTGCAGGACCTGGCTACCCTTAAGTGCGTTAATAGCCGACAGGTACGCTGGCACCTGTTTTTCGCAGCTTACGACTTTGTGATTAGGCATAGACCGGGTGCTGTCCATGGGAAGGCTGATGCACTGTCACGTTCTCCAGGGGGGGAGTCTCTTCCGTCTTTTCCTGCCACGTTGCTGGAGGGGGGTCATGTCATTTGTGTTTGTACACCGTCCCCGTCCATGCAGTCCACCATCCGTCATTGGGTCTCCCAACATCCACACGCGCTGGCGGAATGGGACCTGGTTCTTCAGGAGGGGTTACCTTTCATTCAAGACAAGCTATTTGTTCCCACTAGTGACACACGCAACCAGGCACTAGAATGGTCACACAATGCCGCCATTAATGGTCACCCGGGGCAACATCGCACTCTAGAACTACTAAAACGCTGGTGCTGGTGGCCATCAATGAAGCGCGACGTGGAGAACTACATAAACACGTGTTCGGTGTGTGCACAGTGCAAATCACGCAGGGGTCGCCCACTGGGATTACTCCAACCACTACCGATCCCCCCCAGACCCTGGCACACTGTCTCGATGGACCTCATCACGGACCTACCACGCAGACAGGGTTACGACACTATCTGGGTAGTGGTAGACTCTTATACCAAGATGGCACGCTTTGTACCTTGTACGGGTATACCCTCCGCTCCTACACTGGCCCAGTTGTTCTTTAAATCTGTTTTTTGCCTCTTTGGTCTGCCACAGATCATAATATCAGATCGTGGTACGCAGTTCACGTCCCGTTTCTGGCTAGCCCTGACAAAGCTACTCGGCATTGATGCCCGCTTTTCCTCGGCTTATCATCCGCAAACTGATGGGCAGGCTGAGAGGGTGAACCAAGCCCTAGAACAGTACATACGCTGTTTAACCCTCCAGTACCAAGACACATGGCTTAATTTACTACACCTGGCGGAATTTGCCTATAACAACTCCTTGCATTCCTCCACTGGCTACTCTCCCTTTTATTCCATGTACGGTCAGCATCCCCGCACCCTTCCATTCCCTGATTTCGCTTCATCCACTACTCCTGCTGCCAATACCTGTGCCCGTGATCTGGTCTCGGTCCATGCGCAAACCCTAGTCCACCTGCGCGAAGACCAGATCTCCATGAAATTAGCGGCTGACAGAAAACGGGTGGCGGCTCCCGAGTATCGGGTGTGGGATCGGGTATGGTTGTCCTCCCGCCACCTACACATCCCTGGCTGTCGCAAGCTGTTTCCCCGGTTTGTGGGTCCCTACCGTATTACTAAAGTCCTGAACCCTGTGGCTCTACGGTTGTCTGTTACTTCCACCTGGCGTATCCATCTGGTTTTTCACACCTCCCTGCTCAAGCCTTGCCTAGGTCCTACCCGTCTCACTACCCCTCCTGCCCCTGTCTCCTTGTCCTCTCCTGATGTCTTTGAGGTCAGTGCCATTTTGGGCTCACGCTTTATTCGGGGTCGCTTGCACTATCTCGTGGACTGGTTGGGTTACGGTCCTGAGGAACGCTCCTGGGTGCCCTCCGGGGATGTCCGGGCCCCCCGGTTGGTTGGCCAGTTCCATCGTGATCATCCGTCCAGCCCACGGGGTCCTGGACCTTTAGGGGGGGCTCTGTCATGTCTCCCAACGTTCGTCATCATCACCCACCTGCCATTCACCACCATCGGAGCTCAAGTGACTTTCGTGTCCCTGCACACGAACGGCGACGATATCCCGCCAAACAAAGGAGACCCGTTCATTACGGCCCGAGGGCTCTTCGCCCCTTTCTTCACTGGCACCTCCCATGGAGATTCTCGCACGACTGGCGCTGCCGCTTGGGCACACACAGGACCGCGCGTCACGTGACGAGGCATCCACAATGGCCTTCGTCATCATCACGGGTCATGTCACACGGACCCTCACGTCCCCCCCCCCGTGATGTGAATCAGGTGACCCTCCACACAGTTAAAGGAAGCAGAGAAACACGGAAGCACCGCTTCACAGCTGCTTCCTTCACGGACTGCTTTGGCGTTTTTGGATACTTTTGAATACTACGATTGCTCGACCACGGAACGTTACACGGATTGCCTTATCTCTGCCCCTGATATCACGCTGCTTTGTCTGCCATGCTGGAAATCATCCCTGGATTGTCAACCTGCTGGTTTCCATTTCCTCCTACTGGTTTCTTGACCCGGATTTGTTCACTGGACTGCCCACGGATATCCTTTTGTACTGAATACTGAACTTTATGGTTACCTTTTTGGCCCTCGACCTCGGAACTGCTTTTCTGGACTGCTCACGGATTGCCCTACATATTTGTCTCAGGTGTTTCCATCTTCTCAAGTACTGTCAGAGAAACAACCGACCAGTGTATGCTGTACCCCCACTACTCCTCCATATCTCACAGGCCGCCATCTCCCTCACTTTTGGGTAAGCCCCTTTCTGATCTTCTATCACATGGTATTGTTGTTCATTCCCTGTTTTGATTAACCCTACATTGCCTTACAGTGGTCAGGGGGTCCTTTGGCGTTTCTGGTTCCTGATCGATGGGATTCTTCACCTGTGACCTCAAATGCCGCACGGGTAGTGTTTCTTTACTTCTGTCCGTGTGGTGCTTGGGGACGGAGGTAGTACTAATCTGCACGACCATCAAGACTTGAACACAGAAAAAGGATGATACTCCTGATGGGTCTGGCTAGTGATAAGTTGAAGGCAGGGCACGCTCTGGTGAAACATTGGTATGACCAGAAGGCTTCCCTCATTTACTTTACACTTGGTCAGAAAGTCCTGATCATGAATCCCATAAGGCCTAGGGCTTTACAGGATAAATGGTCCGGCCCTTACACAGTGGTGGAGGCACTGGGTGAGGTCAACTATTTAGTGGACCTTGGAAGGCCTGGACAGGCTCCAAAAGTGTTCCATGTAAATAGGCTGAAGGCTTTCATCCCAACAGTTGAAATCTCAGCACTGCTATTGGCTTCATATGTTGAGGAAGAGGAGTCTGAACCTCTTCCTGACCTATTCCAAAGCAGTCCTTCAGATAACTCCATTGAGGGTGTCTGAGTGGCCCCTCACCTGACTTCTGATCAGCAGGCCAAGGTGAGATGTTTGCTTAGGCAATTTTCCCCCCTGTTTTCGCAGTCCCCTGGTTTGACACCTTGGTGCAAACATAACATAGACACAGGAGACAGTGTACCTACCAAAAGTAGGGGATGCAGAATGCCAGACAAAGTACGGTCTTACATTAAGACAGAGGTCAACAAAATGTTGGATCTTGGGGTGATTGAACCCTCTAGTAGTCCTTGGTCCAGCCCTGTGGTTTTGGTTTCAAAAGCAGGTACTTCTAAATTGAGGTTCTGTGTGGATTACAGGGCTCTGAATGCTGTCACCAAGACAGATTCACACCCCTTGCCTAGAACAGATGTGCTGGTGGATACCTTGGGCGCCGCCAAGTACCTCAGCACGTTTGACCTCACTGCAGGCTATTGCCAAATAGCCTTTGCAGAACATGCCAAGGAGAAAACAGCTTTCTCAACGCCAGAGGGCCTTTACCAGTTCAGGGTAATGCCTTTTGGGTTGAAGAATGCACCTGCCACATTCCAGTGGCTTGTGAATCATGTGTTGAATGGGTTGGACGAATTCTGTCTTGCATATCTGGATGATATAGCAGTTTTCAGTGCCACATGGGAAGACCATGTGAAACACCTTGGGATTGTGTTACAGGCTCTTCAGAAGGCCCACTTGACCATAAAGGCCAGTAAATGCCACACTGGACAAGGCTCAGTGGTTTACCTTGGACATGAAGTAGGTGGAGGGAGGATACAGCCTCTACCCAGTAAAGTACAAGCAGTACAAGACTGGCCTACCCCCACTACACAGACCCAAGTGAGAGCCTTCTTAGGACTCACTGGGTACTACAGAAATTTCATGGCAGACTATGGCACCATAGCTGCCCCTCTGACTGCCCTCACTACTCCAAAGAAACCCAAGAAGGTAACTTGGACTGAATAGTGTGAGAAGGCCTTCCGTGGCTTAAAAGACTTCTTGTGCCAGGCCCCTGTGCTCAGGGCCCCTGATTACCAAAGACCTTTTATTGTGCAGACAGATGCCTCTGACACTGGGATAGGAGCTGTACTATCGCAAGTAGATGAGAAGGGTAAGGAACACCCCATTGGCATCATTAGTCGCCAGCTTAAGGACAGAGAGCTCAGATGGTCCACAGTAGAGAAAGAATGTTTCTCTGTTGTGTGGGCCCTACGGATGCTGAGGCCCTACCTCTATGGGACCCACTTCACTGCAAACTGACCATAAACCCTTAAAGTGGCTAATGAACATGAAGGGAGAGAATCCAAAGTTGCTTAGGTGGTCCATAAGTCTACAAGGCTTCAACCTCACTATTGAGCATAGGCCAGGTGTCCAACATAGCAATGCTGATGGGTTGTCCAGAATGTTTAACCGACCTGAACAAGAGACTCATCCAGGGGTGGATTAGTTCCCCCTGTCCATAGTCTGGGAAGGGCGAGTGTTAGGAAAGATTTCGTAATTGAATGTAATTTTCCCTCCATGTGTCAACCCCCAAACTTTTTGCTGCTATTTTACACCCTGAACTAACCTTTGCCAGAGAAGCGCAGCCCTCCCCCGCACTCCTCTGGGCTTTTGCTCAATTCTTATGGGGAAACTGACATGCCCTTAAGGCAGTCAGTACTGGGAGACTTTGTTTCCCTTAGTCCTTTCCTCATGTTGCAGCTTTTGTGCAACATGTAACAAGAGTGCAATAATAACTTACTTTACCGCACCCTTGGGTCTCTAGTCATTCCAAAGGCCCTAGAAACTCTCGCTGGACTTATTATGAACTGTGCAGGTGTGTCACGGACAGGACTTTGTGGCAGCTATCGTTTATCTTATGTTTTGAACCCTTTTTTTCCCATGTTATCCACGCTTACCGCGGTTGGCACAAATAGGTGGCCTGGCTCCAAAATGGCCATGCCACGCGGTTCTTTGTCCTGTCCTTTGGCCATTTTACCCCTTCACCTTCCCCAGGTCGAGCCGACCCGGGTCAGTCCTTATTTGGTCATGCACTTTCCCGCGAAACCCAAAGTTTTCGCAGGCTTCTGCATGTCTTGTGTGTGTGCCTCCAGGATGTGGGCTGGGATGTCTGTTCCCAATACACATCCTGGGTGCCAGAGAGTCTGGAGTATCCTGAATGCCTGGGACCACCGTGGTCCATAATTGGTCCACATATGGAGTGAGTGTTTGTGAGCAGATCTCCCATTGGGTCCTCTCCATTTTGGCGCGAAGGGAACTTTGGATAAGAGGAGGCCGAAAACACCACTACCATGTCGATCTCCTGAGTTCACACGAACAAAAGGATAAGGAGCCAAGTATCCTGCAACAAGATCTATGAGAATTGCCAACTCCCACTGCCTGGTAGTACCCAGATTTAGACTTGCCAAAATTGGTGGCACTAGCTTCCCTGTGAGAGCTGCCAACTTGTGGAACGCTTTGCCACCCAACTCCTGGTAATCACTTAAATATATTTTTAGTTTGTAATTGTACATTGATGTAATATTGTAAATTGTATTCATTGTACATTTTTATTAATGTAACATTGTAAGCCTCGCATATACTTTCTGCTGCGCCCGGTAACCTCTGGGTCTGGAGCGCATTATAAATAAATAAACAAACAAACAAGAAGCCGAGTTGAGGAACCGCTGGTGACCCGCTGGAAGGTTTGGCACCCCAAGCCCGCTGTCGTCCTGCGAGACCCCTCTGCATCTGATCGTCCTAGAAGGTCTGCGATGGCGCTTTGACCCATTGGAATAGTGGGACCAACTATTCTCGGCACCTTCATCAAACCCTGCAAGTAAGCCTCTTCGGAAGTGTCCCTGGGCCAACCAGTGGGCTGAGCAGCTTACACGGGACGTTTGCTCTGTCACCGCCGAGGTTTAGAGGAAGCCCTCGAAACTTGGTATCCTGCTTGCTCTGTGTCACCGGCACCCTCACACCGAATTTTGTACACTTGGCATTCCCAGGTCTGAAGTGAGACGAGTGTGCCCGGACCCAAGTAAACGCGGTTGTCGTGTTGCCCTGCTGTGTCAACGACCTCTGCAAGTTTGCTGCACTTGTGACCCCCGTGACCCTGAAACCTGCTACCGCAGAAACTACACGGTGTCGAGACGTCCTGCTTGTCGCATCGGAACCTGCCAGCAAAGTGAACTGAACTGGCGAAGGCTGGGTCTGCCTGCGTCGGGGACCGGTGAGTAGTCCATACCCCAACCGGTGGCCCCTAGCGCAGGAAACCATTTCTTTTCTACCGCTGTTGCGAAATAGCGGCCCCATCCTGCACTCTCACCCTGCCTCTGCCCGCAAGTGGAGGTCTTGCTTGAGGGGTGGGGACTTGTTCTTCATCGCCTCACCCACCTTCCTGAACTGTCAGAGACCCTTGAAGAGACCCTATTTTGTCCATTGGCACCAGCGCGTGCATGTACTATTGAGCATAAGGCTTCTCTCTTCGTAGGGCTTGGACTGCGTCTCAGTTAGGTGTATTTCTGATGTCGAACTGGGTCTAAAGATTACTTGCACTGCCTGTTTTCCTCCCCATCTAGGTGGTCCACATATTTCGTGCTTTTAACTCCTTAGACCCCTCGGTCTTGTATATATATTGTATTGATTGTGATGTGTTGGTTTACTTCAGTATTATTGTGATTCTTTGCTATGGTCGATGTTATAAAGGCCTTGTAATAAATGTGTCTATATTTTTAATATAACACCTGTCTGGAGTAATTTGTAAGTGTCCTTGCTTTGTGTGCTCATTGAGGTCTTTCAGTCACCCTCACCCCTCTTGAGACTTAGTCTTGACCGCCGCCATCGCTACCCTGATTGGTCTGGCTTGTCCAGAGGTTACCCTGTTCCAAGAAACTAGGCTGGCCTTCTGAACCTCTGCCCCTCCAGGTCAGAGTTCAGAAATCCATCTTAACAGTGCCCCCCAGCTCTGAAGGAGCAGTGGGATGCCCTGCATTGCCATGCCCCCAGCCCTGAAGGAGGGGGAGTGATGCCCTGCATTGCCGTGCCCCCCAGCCCTGAAGGAGCAGTGGGATGCCCGGCATTGCCATGCCCCCAGCCCTGAAGGATGAGTGGGATGCCCTGCATTGCTGTGTCTCCAGCCATGAAGGAGGGGTGGGGTGCCCTGCATTGCCATGCCCCCAGCCCTGAAAATGCGGTGGGGTGCCCTGCATTGCCGTGCCCCCCAGCCCTGAGGAGGGTGGGATGCCCTGCATTGCCATGCCTCCCAACCCAGAAGGAAGGGTGGGATGCCCTGCATTGCCGTGCCCCCCCAGCCCTGAATGAGCGGTTGGAGATCCTGCATTGCCGTGCGCCCAGCCCTGAAGGAGGGGTGGGATGCCCTGCATTGCCGTGCCTCCAGCCCTGAAGGAGCGGTGGGATGCCCTGCATTGCCGTGCCCCTCAGCCCTGAAGGAGGGGTGGGTGGCCTGTTTTGCCTTGCCCCCCCAGCCCTTAAGGAGCATTTGGATGCCCTGCATTGCCATGCCCCCAGCCCTGAAGGAGGGGTGGGATGCCCTGCATTGCCATGCTCCCCAGCCCTGAAGGAGGGGCGGGATGCCCTGCATTGCCGTGCCCCCCAGCCCTGAAGGATGAGCGGGATGCCCTGCATTGCCGTGCCCCCCAGCCCAGCCCTGAAGGAGGGGTGGGATGCCCTGCATTGCCGTGCCCCCGACCCCTTAAGGAGTGGTGGAATGCCCTGCATTGCCCCCCAGCCCTGAAGGAGGGGTGGGATGCCGTGAATTGCCATGCCCCCCAGCCCTGAAGGAGGGATGGGATGCCCTGCATTGCTGTGCCCCCCAGCCCTGAAGAAGGGGGTGGGATGCCCTGCATTGCCGTGCCCCCCAGCCCTGAAGGAGGGGAGGGATGCCCTGCATTGCCGTGCCCCTAGCCCTGAAGGAGCAGTGGGGTGCCCTGCCTTGTCGTGCCCCCCAGCCCTGAAGGAGCGGAGGATTACCCTGCATTGTTGTGCCCCCCTGCCCTGAAAAAGCGGTAGGGTGCCCTGCATTGCCGTGCCCCTGCAGCCCTGAAGGAGCGGGGGTTGCCCTGCATAGCTGTACCCCGACCCCTGAATGTGGGTTGGGGTGCCCTGCATTGCCGTGCCCCCCCTGCCTTGAAGGAGGGTTGGGATGCCCTGCATTGCCGTGCCCCCAGCCCTGAAGGAGGGGTGGGATGCCCTGCATTGCCATCCCCTCCCCCAACCCTGAAGGTGTGTTGGGGTGCCCTGCATTGCCGTGTCCCCCAGCCCTGAAGGAGCAGTGGGATGGCTTGCATTGCCGTAACCCCAGCCCTGAAGGAGCGGTGGGATGGCCTGCATTGCTGTGCCCCCAGCCCTGAAGGAGCGGTGGGATGGCCTGCATTGCCGTCCCCCTGAGCCCTGAAGGAGAGGATGGATGCCCTGCATTGCCGTGTGCCCCTCAGCCCTGAAGGAGGGGTGGGATGCCCTCCATTGCTGTGCCCCCCAGCCCTGAAGGACTGGTGTGGTGGCCTGCCTTGCCGTGCCCCCCAGCCCTGAAGGAGTGGTGGGATGCCCTGCATTGCCGTGTCCCCAGCCCTGAAGGAGCAGTGGGGTGCCCTGCATTGCCGTGCCCCCAGCCCTGAAGGAGGGTTGGGATGCCCTGCATTGCCATGTCCCCAGCCCTGAAGGAGCGGTGGGGTGCCCTGCATTGCCGTGCCCCCAGCCCTGAAGGAGGTGTGGGATGAAGGAGGGGTGGGATGCCCTACTCTGCTGTGTCCCCCAGCCCTGAAGGAGGGGAGGGTTTCCCTGCATTGCCGTGCCTCCAGCCCTGACAGAGGGGGGCGGAGGGGGATGCCCTGCATTGTGTGTCTTGACTGCACATAGTTCACACGCTGTTCGCCTTCCAGAGAGCAAAAATACCCGGGTCCTTATTCATCGCCTAATTGGTCACCTCGCCGCTTGCATTGCAGTCGCCCTCTGTCACCCAGGGCACACGGCCTGTGCCAGTCTCTAAATGCAAAAGAAGGAAGGGGTGGGCGGGCGGGGGCGCTGGGAAGAGCTGCCATGACAGTAACCATCAGTAATGCCATTGGCATTGCATGGTCATTCCTGTCAGGGCCCACTCCACCTTTCATCAATCAGGAGTAGATACTCCGAGTACCAGTGAATTGGGTGCTAATAGTAACATCACTACAAACTACTATATACACATAAACATTTCTTTCTATGTTCATTAGGGAGTTGGGAAAATAGCTCTTTGGTGACCAGCGTGAATATCTGATTGGGAACGGCCAGGGCTGGTTCAGTGAAACCATCATTTTCAAGTTACAAAAAATGTCAAGACCTATTTTTCGCAGTTCCTCAAAGCTGCATCGAGTGCTATAACACTGTTCTCGAGGAGAGGAATTCGCTAACGGGCCCATTGGTCAGCACTCACCCTCTAGAACTTGTAAGACAAGATAGCCGCACTTTGTGAGGACAGGGGGTGCAGGACTCACTTCCTCCATTCCTAATTTTGTCACCAACAATATTCACACAGTTCTTTGAGCTTTCCACTTGTATGAGCGAGCACCACATACGCAAGCTCCAATCCAAATTTTTTCCCGCCAAATTTGTGCCAACAATTTACTCAAAACTCATCAATTCAAAGGCGATTCAAAGGCGATTCCCTCTTAGTTACGAAATCGCGTAAAGCCAAAATGCATTTCAATCAATCATCAATACAGTAATTTCACATTTAACATACACAGGACATATATGACAGACGCTTGACAGACTAGACGGACACCAGCTGGTCACACATATACCTGCCTTCTAATCAATACCCCACCCTGGGATGTGAACAAACCCCTTTGTGACGTCTTTAATCGTCACCGTAGCCTAAATTGTCCCCCCACTGTGGGCTCTGGGTTCACGTTCCTTCTCACCACTCTTTAAAGCGCAGGAACAAGGCGAATCTTTAAGTTTTTGCTCAGGTGCCCCCCTGGTATTCCTTACGTTTTTTTCTCCTCGGGTGCCCCCCGGGTATTCCTTACATTTTACTTCAGGTGCCCCCCTGATATTCCTTACGTTTTATTTCAGGTGCCCCCCCTGATATTCTTTACGTTTTATTTCAGGTGCCCCTCTGATATTCCTTACGTTTTACTTCTTATGCTCGAGTCATTACACCCTATATATATACAGTCTTCTCTACTTCTAATTATTTTATTGTTTCTCCACCATCCTCCGTTACCTTTCCCTGATTTACTCTAAGGCCTACACGACGTTTGCCAAAGTAACGAGTCTGTTGTTTTACTCACTTACTCCGAAACGACTCAATAACGAGGACAAAATAGTTTGGCAACGAGAAGTCCGTTTAATGACAAGTACATCAAACAGGGAAACAAATGGGAATCAGCTGTAGTGCGATCACCTGTCTCGCTCCGACTTCCTCGAACTTCACTTGAACAGTCACTTTTATGCATAAAACTCGTCATCATTGACGTCTTAGTTTACAATAATCACAATGCAATATAATTGGTTAGGAAAGGTAAATTAAGTATAGGTGTTATATCTGTATATGATAATAGGACATGCAGATTGGATAACTCTTATCGGGTGGGCGTCTGCGCCCATCCCTCTACATCACGCGTGCTAGACGTCACTATAACTACAACGTCCTATTTGTTACAATATCTATAGGACTCCAGATAACTTGGTTCATTGTGATTGGGAAGGTTACACCCCTAGACATACATTTCCACTTTTAATTAGCAGCATGCAGAATGGACACCCCTGTGCCTGGTGTCCCAAGTTTCACCCTGCCTCCCTTCCATCAATCAGTGTTTTAGGGCGACGTGTCAATTAGTTGGCTAAGGATGGCGTCGGAACTGTAGTCTCTTATCGGGAAAAGTTATGGCATCCTCGGGTCCTGGATGACATCAGGCGATGGTACTTCTTTGCGCCTGGCTGGTCACGTGTTAGTTCACCATGAATCTGCTTCAGTTTCCAGCTTTTAGTGCATTTAATTCTGTGTCGGCCTAGCCACCTGCATGGGGCCCCCCCTTATCTTGACCTTCATGAGGCAGGCTGGTATGCTCTGAAGTTGGAGTCTTGTGAGCTGACGCTCTCCTCCCCTTCTCTGGTTGACCTCGATTTCCTAGGCATGAGCCGCTCTTTGTTGAGTTTCGATTCCGCTCCTTTTCTTGCCTTTGGCTGGGTTTCGAAACTTGGCCTGTCAGGCCTCTGGCCGCCTGGGTACCTTTCTGCTTTTACAAAATGGAGTTGCACTTGTATAATGTGCCTTATTGAGGTAGATATATGGTTGGCGCTTGCCGCTCTATCTTCTACTAAGCATTGCAAGCAATATCGATTTCATAGCATCTTGCGTTTCAAGCCTATTTACACACATTTAACAGGACGGTTGCTTGCATCTTGTCTCATAGCACTGTTGTCCTCACGTTGTAACAGTGTCTCCTCTCTGTGCCTATTCCATTCAATTTCGTAGTTACTCGCACTGGCGTGTTATCTTCGATAGCTGCTTTTGTTCATTCACGGATCTGTTCAGGCCCTTGTGTCATTTTGTCAAACAAAGGACCGACCTCCCCAACCTCCTCCTCACCAATACTTTCAGACGAGTTGTCCTTGGAACGGGCGGAGGTCTTCCTGCGCCACTGCCGGTCTTCTGCGGACTGTTCCTTCCTTGACTTCTTCTTCTTGTCGTGTAAATAGGGCCTAGCTCCCTCAGAGGCCACCCTGACAGGAAGTGTAACCTATCAAGGTGAACCCCGAGGAGCTAGACCCCCAAAGTACCAGGGAAAAAGCCTCTCGGGCACCAAAAAACCCTGGGTGAATTGTTAAGATGAATAAGTGGCTGACTTCACAAGCCTTGTTCTTTAGTCTTGAGGCAATTTCCGGAAAATGCAAGCAGAGGTCCAAAAATCAACAGGATACAGGGAATGGCCCCAAAGAGTAAAAACTAAGCATGGGTGTAATGACAGGAACGGGGTAGAATTTGAGACAAGGGAGAGAAAGACCGAAACTGAAGATAGGGTGAACAACCCGGAAATAGTGTCACAGAAGAAAGGTAAGAAATGGATGTAAGAGGAGAAAGAAAACACCCCAAATCCAATAAGGAACAACGGAAACACCTACCGTGAGATGAGACCAAGCAGAAGAAAAATAGTAGTTACCGGAGACGCTAACCAGCGGAACCAGAAACTAAACAGGAGCGTTAGCCAGGCTCCGGACGATAAAAGAAAAGAAACTAAGAAACAAGGAAGAGGAGTACGCGGAGAGCGTCTAAGAAAAGAAACTAGGTAAGGGGAAGCAAGTGGACGGCAAGGGTGCTTCGGATCCAGACACCCCGGCAGCAGAACACAGCGTTGCTGGCGTACACAAACATGGACAGATACAACGCGCCGAAGAGGGGGCGTGGTCTCGTCTTATAGTTGCGGTCGCCATCTTGGGTGAGGGCTAGACCGGAGGCCATAACTTCCAGGTCCTCCACAAGCTCCACGGGCGAAGTCTGACAGTATAACCCTTCCCCCTAGGGGACCCACCAGGCTTCCCTGGGTGGAGAAGATTGAACCTTCTTAGCAGCCGTGGGGCATGGATGTGGCTCTTTGGTTCCCATGTTCTTTCTTCAGTAGAAAAGCCCTTCCAATGAACCAAGTAATGCACTCTCCCCTTGCGATACCGAGAGTCCACCAAATAGTCCACCTCGTATTCTTCTGGGGTCTGTGTCTTGGGAGGCTTGAGGCTCAACGGCTTTCTATGATACGGGTCTAGTGTGTGTGCCTTCAATAAAGAAACATGGAACACAGGATGTATCCGTAGTAGACTCTTGGGCAACTGGAGCTTGTAGGCTACTGGATTAACCTGAGAGAGGATGGGATAAGGTCCCAGGTAGCGAGGAGCAAACTTGCCAGTATGGACCCATCTTGGTAGATACTTGGTAGCCAACCATACCAGCTGACCTGGCTTCCAGTCTGGGTTGGTTCCTCTTCTTAAGTCCGCCCACTTCTTATGTGATTTTCTGCTATCCTCCAGTGCCTTCTTTGCCGTCTTCTGGACTTCTGTAAGTTCAGTTAGTAGACTGTCAATCGCCGGGGTACTAGTGGAAGGTACCCCTGTCCAAGGTAGGGGTTGAGGATCATAGCCATAGGTACAAAAGAAGGGGCTCATTTGAATGGAGGTATGGTATGAGTTATTGTAGGGAAATTCGGCTTGAGGAAGGAATGAGGCCCATTCTTCTTGTTTGTTGCTACAGAAACATCTGAGATATTGCTCAAGTGTGGCATTAAGTCTCTCTGTCTGGCCATTACTTTGGGGATGATAGCCTGAAGATAGGGCTCTGTGTACCCCCAATTGTTTGCATAAGGTGGACCAGAATCTTGAGGTATATTGTGAACCTCTGTCCGAAATGATGGTTCTTTGGAGACCATGTAGCCGAACAATGTCCCGTAAGAACACGGCCGCTGCCTCTGGGGCCGAAGGAAGATGTGAAATGGGCGAGAAATGAGCCATCTTACTGAATGAGTCTACCGTGACCATAATCGTATTCATACCCCTAGATATGGGTAATTCAACTATGAAGTCAGTGGAGATATGCTCCCATGGTCGTCCTGGTAGTGGTGGTTGTTGAAGGAGTCCAATTGGTTTTCCAGTGACCTGCTTATTACACGCACACACTGGACAAGATGACACATAGCGGTTAACATCATGAAGGATTGAAGGCCACCAAAAACGTCTCTTGATCAACTCTTGAGTCTTCTTTACGCCTGGATGACCAGCCAACGGTGTATCATGACACCATCTGAGTACCTGTTCTTGTAAGGACTTGGAAGGAATGTACAAGGCTTCTTCGTGATAGAAGAGTCCTTCACTGCCTTGTCTTACAGACCGAGGGAACACCTTTTCCTGTTGATACTGTTGCAATAGTTGCTGTCCGAATGTTCCCACTAAGGCGACCATTCTTAGGCCAGGTAGTAGAAGGTCATGCCCTTGGTAGGTACCTATCTCCTCCCCTTGACTGCGTGACAGAGCATCAGCTACCTGGTTTTCCGTTCCTGGAATGTAGGTAATTCTGAAACCAAACTGAAGAAAAAAATATGCCCATCTAGCGTGACGGGCATTGGAACACTCCATCTGCTGAAGGACCTTCAGGTTTCGGTGATCAGTACGAATGAGGAAACTATGCTTGGCTCCTTGCAAAAGATGGCGCCACTCTAGGCATGCTAACTTGATGGCTAATAGCTCCTTCTCTAGAACTGAATAATTTCTTTCACTGCTCGTGAGGGTTTTTGAGTAGTAGGCCACTGGATGTTCAATACCATCTTCTGTCTTCTGTAACAAGACCGCCCCAACTGCTCCTATCGAGGCGTCTGTCTCCAATATAAACGGTTTGTCTTGATCAGGTTGAACCAAAACGGGAGCAGTGGTAAACCTTTCCTTTAGAGTGTTGAAGGCTTGTCTTTGTTCTTGGGCAAATTCGAACTTGACCCCTTTTTTAAGGAGTTTGGTGATTGGTTGGATTAGATCAGAGAATTTGGGAATGAATCGCCTGTAGAAATTTGCCAAGCCCAAGAATCTTTGGATATCCTTAACACATCTCGGTTCCTTCCATTCCAGTATTGCTTGAGTCTTGCGATTGTCCATCTGTATACCTTCCTTCGAAAGGATAAAGCCTAAATAGGAAACGGTCTTGGCTTCGAAGATACACTTCTCTGGTTTAACCAGAAGTTGGTTGGTGTGCAGTCGATGTAATACTTCCTTGACTTGATTCCTATGTTCTTCTAAGTTGCGGGAGAAAATCAAAATATCATCCAGGTAGACTACTACCGACAAATAGAGGAGATCTGAAAATAACTTGTCCATGAATCTTTGAAAAATGGCAGGAGCATTGACTAATCCAAACGGCATTACCTTATATTCAAATAGCCCAAGGGGTGTCCTAAATGCCGTCTTCCATTCGTCTCCTTGGCGGATCCTCAAGAGATGGTACGCTCCTAGCAGATCTAGTTTGGTGAAGTAATGTGAGCCCTGGACTGCTTCCAGAATGTCTCTAATCAAGGGCATCGGATATCTGTCTCGGATAGTCACCTGATTGAGACCTCGATAATCTATGCAGGGCCTTAATTCCAAAGTGTCTTTTTTAGGAATAAAGAACAATGATGCTCCACAAGGGGACTTGGAGTCTTGAATAAGCCCGTTCTGAAGGTGTGTGTCCAGATATTCTCTCAAGGCATTCTTTTCGGGTAAAGATAACGGATACATCCGACCGAACGGAACTTGTGCGTCAGGGATCAATTCGATTGAACAATCTTCTGCTCGGTGTGGGGGTAACTGCCGTGGTACTACGTCTTGGAAGACTTCGGCATAACCTTGGTATTGTAACGGAACAGAAGACACGGTTTTGATATTTTCTTCTTCTTTCAATGGTCCGATAAGAGGAACTGTCATGCAGTGACGTTCGCAGTATGATGAGTCAAAGCTTATCTTGTTCAAGGCCCAATCGATGGAAGGATTGTGTCTCCTTAACCAGGGTATTCCAATTATCAAGGGAAAATGAGCTGCTCGGATAATGTCAAACACCACTGCCTCTTGGTGCTGTCCCAACTGCATTCGTATTGGAGTGGTTTCCTTGATAATTGGCCCGGAGGAAAGAGGAGTTCCATCTACTCCTTCTACAGGTATGGTTCTTGATTTGAGCCGTTCAGGAATGTGGTTAGCTCTGGCCCACTCCACATCCATGAAATTGCCAGCGGCACCACAATCTAACATGGCCAAAACTTCCAATGGAGTGGAGGCATCCCGCCACAGCAAGACCTTGAAAACCATTAGACGGTTGTCTTCCTCTACTGGGGTTGTGTTGAAGCAAGGATAGCAGAGAGATCCCCCGAAACTTCCCTTGCGTAAGATCGGGGGCTGGCGTTTTCCTTCCGACGAGGCGGAACTTCAGGACAGTTCCTGAGTAGGTGTCTGGAGGAACCACAATACATGCATAGTCCTGCATCTCGGCGCCTCTTGCGCTCTTCAGGTGTCAAAGGGCCACGGGTGGTTCCAACCTGCATAGGTTCTTCGGCCGCTTGAGATTCCCTGGGAGGCGGAGAGGGGGTACTCGGTTGAAAAGATAAACGTGGTCTTCTTCTTTCCTGACGACGTTCCTGCAGACGAAACTCTATTTGTAGAGCAATAGTCATCAAATCCTGAAAGGTAGCTGGTCGAGCAATGCGAGCCAATTCGTCCTTGATATCCTCGTGTAGACCTCTCCTGAATATGGTGTGTTTGGCTGAATCAGGCCAGTCAGCCTTGGATGCCAGTCTCAGGAATCTGGAGATATAGGTCTGCACATCTGTTGTTCCTTGTCTAACATCAAGGATGGCTTCAAGAGATGTAAACAATATTTCAGGACGATCAAACCTTTCTTTGAATTGGGCCACAAAGAGGTTGTAGTCGCTCAAAGAAGGATCATTGTTTGTCACCAGAGGGGTTGCCCACGCCAAGGCGTTTCCAAATAAATTGGCGATGATGAACCCCACTCGGGATCTGGCTGACTCGTAGGCGTGTGGTCTAAATGTAAAATAGACCTGGCAGGCATCTAAAAAGTCCTTTAGTCCCCCTGGGTGCCCATCATATTTGCCATACGACATGGCCATAGGCGGTAGATCTCCACGATCCTCTTTCTGTAAGGCCACTTGTTGACGCAGTGTGGTGTTTTCTGTCTTGAGGGTTTGTAATTCTATCGTGAGATTTTGCATGGCTGCAAACAATTCTTGATATTGTTCCAAGGATGCCATGGTTATCGGTGGGCGTTGTATTCTGTCAAACAAAGGACCGACCTCCCCAACCTCCTCCTCACCAATACTTTCAGACGAGTTGTCCTTGGAACGGGCGGAGGTCTTCCTGCGCCACTGCCGGTCTTCTGCGGACTGTTCCTTCCTTGACTTCTTCTTCTTGTCGTGTAAATAGGGCCTAGCTCCCTCAGAGGCCACCCTGACAGGAAGTGTAACCTATCAAGGTGAACCCCGAGGAGCTAGACCCCCAAAGTACCAGGGAAAAAGCCTCTCGGGCACCAAAAAACCCTGGGTGAATTGTTAAGATGAATAAGTGGCTGACTTCACAAGCCTTGTTCTTTAGTCTTGAGGCAATTTCTGGAAAATGCAAGCAGAGGTCCAAAAATCAACAGGATACAGGGAATGGCCCCAAAGAGTAAAAACTAAGCATGGGTGTAATGACAGGAACGGGGTAGAATTTGAGACAAGGGAGAGAAAGACCAAAACTGAAGATAGGGTGAACAACCCGGAAATAGTGTCACAGAAGAAAGGTAAGAAATGGATGTAAGAGGAGAAAGAAAACACCCCAAATCCAATAAGGAACAACGGAAACACCTACCGTGAGATGAGACCAAGCAGAAGAAAAATAGTAGTTACCGGAGACGCTAACCAGCGGAACCAGAAACTAAACAGGAGCGTTAGCCAGGCTCCGGACGATAAAAGAAAAGAAACTAAGAAACAAGGAAGAGGAGTACGCGGAGAGCGTCTAAGAAAAGAAACTAGGTAAGGGGAAGCAAGTGGACGGCAAGGGTGCTTCGGATCCAGACACCCCGGCAGCAGAACACAGCGTTGCTGGCGTACACAAACATGGACAGATACAACGCGCCGAAGAGGGGGCGTGGTCTCGTCTTATAGTTGCGGTCGCCATCTTGGGTGAGGGCTAGACCGGAGGCCATAACTTCCAGGTCCTCCACAAGCTCCACGGGCGAAGTCTGACACATTTCCACTGGCCTTCCATTAAGGCTTTTGGGGTCTCTTCGTGGACCGTGTGTAGGTACTCCTCATTCCGTATCAGCGGCTGGTATGGCTGTCTGATAGGGTACCGGGCTGCCCAGGGTTGTCTGGTTATTGGTGCTTCAACCGGTATGGATCTTCTGATGTATACTGGGCAGAGTCCCAGTGCAGCTCTTTGTAGGTTCATTTGCTCTTCATACGTCACATACCTTGGCGAGTACGCTCCTGGTACCTCGAAATGAGGGGAAGGGGTGCAGGCCATGTCTGGGGCCTCCTCTACACTCCCCCCTCTGGTCGGTTCATCGACCACTTCTGCAATCTCCTTTGCATTCATTTCTTTTGATTCTTCGGTGTCATGCTCATCGTCCTCTGCGTTGGTACATGATGGTGTGAATGTGTGAGCCTTTGGAGTCCATATTTTTATCACTCCCTTCAAACTCCCTGCTGTTTTCACATGTTCATCTTTGTTCCATGTGATTAGCTGACATTGTCCATTTGGGCTGCAGTAGATCCATTTTCCTTCATACCTTCTTCGTTTTTTACAGTATGTGAACTTTGTTCCCTCTGGAGCAAATTTGCTGGCTTTCACAAAGTCTCTTATTTCGTCATCTGTCAGGTCTATGGGCTTCTATCCTGGTTCAACATCAATCATTATGTTCATCCCTATGGCTTTCTTTGCAGTTTTCTGGCACTGTGTAATGATTATCTTGATAACACAGAATCCTAGCAATACCATTGCTAGTAGAGCTCCCAGAAACTTGAATATATCTGCCATCCATTGTGGGACCCACGAGAATAGGTCTCCAAACCAGCTGTCATCGTCTACTTCGTCACTTTCATCGATTATCTGGTTTTTCAGGCTTGTCAACATGCTTATGGCCTGTTAGGGTTCCGTTTTCTTCATCGTGTGATGGTACAAATGTGCAACATGATTCTCTGATTTTTGCACAAACACCTGCACCCATTGCAGTGATCATGTCAAGCACATATCTGTTTTGGAGGGTCATCAGTCTGATTGCTCTCACCTTTTCTTTGATCGCGTTGAATCCTTTTATAGTGGTATTGATGGTCTGTAATAACTCCCACCTGGTTATCTGCAACCATTTAGTATTCACTCCAACTTGGATGTGGGGCAGGAGTAGTGTTGTGAATACTGTTGAGGTGAGGCTGAACAGCCTGTGTTCGTACGGCATTGCATGGAATGCCTCTTCTGATTTGGGAGAAAAGTAATTTTCCCTCTTCATCCTGGATACCAGTTCCACAGATCTTCTTCTTCTTCTTAGATGAGCATCTGCTTTCGGGAAACTGTCCAACTTTAGGTCATTCTTAGGGATCACTAGTGCAGGAACGTGGACGTTCACTAGTGTGCATATGCCTCCCCAGTTTTTCGGCAGCCTTATGTATGCCTTGGGTCCACACGCCCAGTAATGGTCCATAATAATTGTGGTTCCTTGTGTCATTCCCAGTGCTTCAAAGGTTCGTCTGAGGTTTTGATTCTCTCCCATCTTCCTTGTGCCATTGTTTCTGAAGCATAGTTTCGGGCTCTCCAGTGGCACTATCTGTAGGGGTCCCCCTCTATCTTCGACCCATGTTAGCAACTTTACTAGCTTTGGCCACAGAGGTTTGCATAACCTCTGCAAATTCTCTATTGCTTCCTTGCAGGCTCCAAGGACCATCCACGCTCGGCAGATTACTACTCCGTCTTCCCATCCATCTGGGGAGACCACTGACCCCCAGATCTGCATTTGGCCTCTGTTCTTCCAGATTTGAGCCTCCTCTGCAGCTTTTCCTTGTACGTTCAGTCTTGGGTTTATTTCCCATTTTATCCCTGATCCTTTGACGCCAGGGTTTTCGTACCTGATCACATGATTTCTGGTGTGCGCTCGGTTTCTTGTTTTAATGTCCTGGACGTAGCCATCTTTATCCGGGTAATCCTTTTCGTTGGCCCATATCAACGAGGCGTCTCTTCCCATAAATTGTCCTCTGGTGTTGCACATTGATACATGTGACATACAGTGTGTTGTAGGGACATCAATTTCTACAGCCACGAAGATCTTGGATTTTCCCATGCTGTATGGTAGGAGTGCACAGACAAAGCATTCTCCTTCTGACTGCCTTCGTCCTACTTCCTTCATGTGTTGGTACCATATGTTGTTTCCGAGATGGGCTGTGCTGTCCAGGTAATCATTAAGTTCATTGTTATCTTCATGAGGGCTTCTCTTGATTCTCAGTGTTCTTCTGTAGTTTGCTATGACTATGTCTCTAAATGCATCTGTGCTGCTTTTCCACTTCGGGTATCTCGATGGAGCAGGCTGCCTCGACTGCATCGCTGTGGTAGGAGGAGGATTTGTGTTTCCTCTCCTTCCCTTTTGTAGTCTGCCATAAACTTCCCGTAACCACCATTGGTTCACCAACCTCCCAACTCGTGGCTGTGTTGTAGGCCTGCGGCTTGTTCCTTGCGTTGGAGCAGGTGTGCTTGCTGTTATAGGTTCTATAGTTCTGTTTTTTAGCTCCTCGTGCAATTTCTTTGCTTGGACTATGAATGGGAACAAATAATCTATTAGCATGTGTGTCTTCTCTGTGAGTTCTTTTGTGGCCACTTTGTTCTTTTGAGGGATTTTGCTATTTCCTCCGTCTTTGGTAATTCACTTGGCTTTTCTTGGTCATTTCCACTAGTATCTGGAATCGAATGTTCGGCAGGCAGTCTCTCCTTCTCTGCTGCCTTCGCTGGAGGCCTTGTAGCCATTGACACTTGCCCTTGGTTGTGTGCGTTCTGTGTGTGGGTGCATGCCATGGTCAGTGCTACATTGTAATTCATCCCGTGCTGACCCTGTCTCCAGCTTTTCTCTTCATTTGTTACCTCAAATGTGTCTAAATCATTGCTCATTACATTCAGATTGAGTTTGTTACTTTTGTCATCAGGTTTTCTTGGGACTGGAATGACTATATAGGGTCTGGGTGCTTTCGTAGGCCCCAGATGTTCATTATCTGGTGGGTGCACTGAGATTGGGGCACTTCGCACATCAATAAAGAAAGCAGTTCTGATTGTTAATGACAGAAAAACAATAATAATAACTATACATATACACACAATCGTTCGGAACGACAATTTGCAGCATTTTCTTCCAGGGAAGTGGGGGCGCCCTTCTGTTGGGGGTAAAACCAAGTTACTGTTCTGGGCCCCCATTTCAAATGAGTTCATAGTCAATTATTTATTCCTTCTTTTGCTCTGGTCTCGTATTTCGAGAGTTCGTTGCTATTAGAGGGACGAGTGCTTCTCCAAATGTCCCCCTTCACGTGAGTGACGACGGTAGTCTCTGGGTCCTCAGTACAGTTCCTGTGCTATACTAAGGAAAAGGGTTAGGCTAGCAGTTCTGATACATCACATTTATTCATGCGTATCTAAAGTAGGTGAGGTCCCAGCGGATGCCTCGAATTTGCCTTGGTCCTGAGGACGTGCTGGTGACAGTTCAATGTGAAAGAAGAAATGGAAAGGACTGCTACAAATTACACAAAAATAGAATGCTGAAAGAATAAAAATAAAAATAAAAGTGAACGTATGGCAAAATAGGAAAAATGAGCTAATCTTACAAAAATAAAGCTGTAAAAATAGGAACAAAAATAAAAATAAAAATGAACATATGGAAGAAATAGAAAACAAGTCAAAATCACAAAAATAAGATGTACAAACAGGAACAAAAATAAAAGCAGAAGTCAATATATGAAAAAATAGAAAAAATGAGAAGGATGCAGAAAAGGAAAAATAAGATGGCGAAGTTCTTGTGACTGCTCCTTTTGTTCGCTCTCTCGGCAACAAGTTGCTCCACGGTGAAACAATGAGGACAAAGGTCTATTTTGGATTTCCTCCTTCTAAGGCTCTCCTCAGCAGTGGATGTCCATAATTGCTTCTTAGTTGCGCTATGATAGCCCTCAGGAGCCTGTTTAATTGCGCGTTTTTTGCTGGATCTCTGAGGAATGTGGGTATGTCAACATTGCTGGGTCTACCCACTAGTTTTGGAAAGTTTTCAATGAGGTAGAAGAAAACACGGTATGCATATTGACTGTCTTCTGGTGTTAATGACATTTGCTCTGATTTTCTAGCCTCTAGATCACAGGCCTTTCTTGCAGCGTGAACAGTCTTTGTCTCCTCAATCTGTCCCTCGGCGAAAGGTCTCACTGGAATCTCCTTAGGAATTCTCGCTGGAAGTTGGACAGTTCCAGTTGGAGCATTATGCTATGGAGAAGTGTGCCCATGTGTGGGGCGTTGGCCGGATCTCTAAGGAAGGTGATGACGTCAACATCTGCAGGCTTTCCTACCATTTCAGGATAGTCTGTGACTAGTCTGAGCATGACATTGTGGGCCAACTGGGTATCTGCGTAAGTTAGGGACATCTGCCTTGTTTGCTGGGTCCTGATCACAATCCTTTCTTTTGACGTGAACAGTTTTTACACTTTCCTGCTGCGTGGATTGCAACCACGTAATTTAATTTGTACCACACTTGGTTTAGGAATTTGTTGTTTCTTGGATCTCTGATGAAGGTTAGGGTATCTGTGGTTCTCCCGACAGCTCCTGGGCACTCCTCTATGATTCAGAAAAATAGAGTGTAAGTCAGTTCATCAATGATCACTTGAGGTGGAAGCATTGGTCCTTATTCCCAGTACTCTGGCACTTCGGCAAAAGCCTCTGCGAGAACAGTCAGTAGTTGCCAAATTATCTTCCTGTTGGCTGGGTTTTGGATGAAATCTGGGACACTGGTTTCTCTCCCTACAAGCGATGGATATGTCTCTAACACTAGTCGGAAACAGGAAAGCACATCCTTTGTAATAGTTCTATGGGGGGATACCATAAGTTCTTGTGATAAAGTCTTGGTAGTGGTTGCCTCAGGATACTGCCTTTTGGTTCTCAGAAATGTCTTATTTTCCACTTATCAAAGTCTTAGGACTTTTCCAATGCTTTGTGTGGCTTTAAACGTTCATATTTGTAGCGTTACTGCAGCTTTGGATGTGCAATTTTTTTTCCTGCACCTTTGGCTGCACTGAGTGGCCATATTATTGTCTTTTTATCATCTTTCACTTGTTTTAAGGGAATGTCTTGTTTTGGATGCCACAATTTGCTATATTCTTTGCTATTGTTTTGCTCCTCATGCATCCTTCTTCTTCACCATGGAACTTGTTTGCACGTGCTGGTGTTCTTCCCCGTTGTCCGTGGTCTCTTTACAGTCGGATGCAGCAGGTGGGCTCTCCCCTATGTAGGGCTTAATGTCATTTATGAAGATCCAGGCAATTCTGCCCTGGAGCTTGACAGCGGAGGGGGTGCAGTCCTCTACAATGCAAGGGCCATTAAATCTTGGCTCGTCCCACCTTTTCCTGGTAAAGTTCTTCACCAAAACGCTGTCACCAGGGAAGACGAGGGGCGCATGTACACCTTGCTCGGTGTCTGCTTCAGCACTTCCTGCTGTGTTTTGTGCTGCGCCACCCCCTTTCCTCCATCGCTCCAGCTGGTCTGAAATGACAGAGGCACTGGATGTCAAACAGTTTAGGTACTTTTGCATCTCTGTTCCCAGAACCTCCCTAGTCGGCTGGGCATCACAACTAGCTCTATCTCTGGGGGTAAGAGGGGTCCTCATCCTTCTGCCTGTAACTATCTCGTGCGGCGTGAGGTGATGGTCGGAGCCTGGTTGGTTCCGAAGTGCATACAATGCCAATGGTAGACAGTGCAGCCATCCGTTCTTTAATGTGAGCTTCAACTTGGCTATCCTCTCCTTAAGCAAGCCGTTGATCTGTTCACATATCCCATTCCCCTCTGGATGATACGCCGACGAGAACTTGTGCTTTATACCAAGCAATGAAGTAATCTGTTCGAACACTGAATTTACAAAGTGGGCCACATTATCTGATCTCATTATCTTGCACACCCCCCATCTAGGGAACACTTCCCTCACCAGGAACTTAGCAGCACAGGCAGCATCGGGGTGTGCACAGGGACCTGCTTCTATCCATCTAGAGAATGGACACACCACCACAATTAAATACCTGTACCCATTGCACACTTGAATCATGTCGACGTAGTCGATATGTAAGTGCTGGAATGGTCCGTTTGGTCTGGGAATGATTCCTCTCACTACTTTTAATGTGCGGCCAGTGGTGAATTGCTGGCAGATAATGCAGTTCACCATGAAAAATGCAACATGCTCTGCCAAATTCGGTGTGAACCAGTCTTCTTCGAGCCTTGCAGCAAGATTTTATTTTGTCATGTGGATGGGGTAGTGCAGTTGTTCTAATGCTACCTTTAGGAGGGTGACAGGCATTACTAGTTTACCAGTGCTGTCTTGCCTCCACAACCCGTCAGAGGGGTTTAAGGAACACCCTCGACGCTTCAATAAATTCTTCTCCTCCTGTGGTGCCTCCCCCTGGAGCTCCATCAGCTGAGTCTGCCCCATATTACTATAGGCTTCCGGTGTGGCTCGCGCTACCATCATTCGCTCATGGGTACGTGCCACCTCCACGTCCATGATTGTTTCATTCTTGGATGCCATGCGCTTGGATTCCGCTTCATGATTTCCACGAGACACGAAATCTGTCCCCTTGGTATGAGCGGCGCATTTCACGACCGAGAGCTGTGGTGCTTTTATCAGCCTGTCCAATAAGGCTGCGTGTTGCACTGGCGTGCCGTCCGCTCGGAGGTAGCCCCTCCTTTTCCAGCGCGCTAGTCCTGCCTGCACTGTGGACGTCACATAGGCGGAGTCACTGTATACTGTTACTTCCTGGTCTGCATGATTCTCAATGGCGAGTATCAATGCCAATAGTTCTGCAGCTTGTGCCGAATAATTAGATGGTATTCGTGCACTAACGAGTACTCGAAACTCCCCATTCGCTAGGTGCTTTACCACAGCCACTCCTGTATACCTTTGTCCGTCTTCTTGGTCAATTCTCGAAGACCCGTCAATAAAGACGATCTCTCCACCTGCCAGGGCATTTTCTTTTAATCTGGGAATTTCATCATAGAAGTCCTCATAGTTCGCACAGTCGTGTATAGGTTCTCCCTATGTGACTGGCTCAGCTATGAACATAGCAGGTTTTACAGTTTTACATCGCACTATTTTGATCGATGGATTAGAGATAATCACCTCATAGGCGGATGCTCTTTGAGATGTCAGTGTGCCCTTTGGCTTCTCTAATATGGCGAGCAGCGACTGCTCAACATACACTGTCATTGAGGAGCCCATCACAATGGATGACGCCTTCTCGATGGCGAATGGGGCTGCAGCTAGGTTTTGTTCGCATGGGAAGTGGCCCTTCATAACCGGGTCCAGACTCCTGCTGTAATATGCTAGGGGCTTGTACCCCAGCGAGGTTCGCTGCGCGAGCACTGCCGTCATAAAATTGCCATCGGTATGTGGGAACAAGTAGAATTCCTCTGCGTAATTAGGAATCCCGAGAACTGGGGCCTTACAGATTGCCCCCTTGAGTTCTGTAAACCCTTTCTCCATTGCTTCATTCCATTCAATTTCTTCCTTTGTTGCCTGGGCCTTTTTAAGGGCCTGTAGCAAGGGCTTGGTATATGAGCTGTAGTCAAAGACCCATGCTCTGACATAATTGCACAGGCCTAGGAAGCTTTGCATTTGTTTTATCGTGCGCGGCTTGGCCGTGTTCATGATAGCTTCAGCCCTTTCTGGGGTTACCTTCTTCCCCTCATGTGAGATCAGTTGCAAGGTGATTCTGACGTCACTAGGATGCCCTGCTACATCATGGCAGAGATTGTCTTCGCGATTCCTTCATCTGCCTCTCTGGACATGGGATATTGTCGTGCTCGTGGTAAAATTGCTCCTAGTTTCAGTTTGATTTTCACTTCACCCGCCCCTTTCAGGAGACCTACATCATAGGGCCCTGTAGTCCATACTGCGGCAGGCACTTGGGCCATGTAGTCCTCAAAGTATTCTGGGCGTACCAGTGCCAACATCATTCTCTGTGGCACCTCTCGTTTAATCATTTTGACCCAAAATATGAGACTCACCTCCACCCTTGTCTCTTCTAGGTCAGGGTGTTCTTCGAAAAGATCGTCATCGGTGATGTCAGTCCCTCGATACCCTTCTTCAATGGCAATAATCGCACACCATTGTCTGCCTTCATCGTCATATCCTTCAACCAATATCACTTTTCCTCGCACTGCGGCAGATTGTATCATCAAGGGAAACTTGTCCCTCCTCTTCGTGCATGGGTATTCTTGGTCTGAATAGAAACTCATCAGGGGTTCTCATAGTTTTGTCTGTGAGGCCTGGCAATCCCGCCATGAGCACCCGCACGCCATATGCAAAGACTTCTGGTTCTAACGGTATAGCTCTCATAGCTATACGTCCTGAGTATGCTCTGATCATTTCACACACGTTTGAATAATGCATTCCTGGGGTGGAGCATACTATACCATCTTCGGTAAACGAGATGGTCATGTTTAATTTAGTCATCAGGTCCCGACCCAGAATTTTTACTGGGGTCTGGCGTGAATATAATAGAGGTACATTCATTTTGCGCTCTCCCACTGAGACTGGGAGTGCATCCGTAAAGGGAACTCTACTATGAGCTCCAGTGAAACTCTAGGTATTTATGGCCTTGCCGGACAAGGAAAATTTGCCTTCTCGTATGCACAAACGCGTTGCACCCGTGTCAACTAGGAAGGAATATTCTTTACCCCCTATGGTGACATTCACCTTAGGTTCCCTATTAGGGTCTGGTGTCACTGATAGGATAGAACATATCAGAGTCTCCCGTGAGCTTCCCTATTTATATATAGGTTCGGTCCACTGTACACTTGTGGGTTTCCCCCATTTCCAGGGTTAATTCCCCCTCTGGGATTATTGCCCTGAGCCATCTGCGGCGGTGCCTGCTGGGGTTGTCCTTGTGGCATATTCCCCATGTTCGGTGGTTGAACCACTTGCTGTGCACCTTGCTGCAAGCCTGCCGCCTGCTGCTGCACTGTGTAATTTTGTGCACCACCCTGTTGCGGGATGGCAGGTTGATTCGCCATGCCTGCCCCCATCCCTGGGCTATTTTGCCACATGGCATGACTTCTGCACATGCGCGCCACGTGTCCAGTCATTCCACACAGCCAACATACTGGCAGTGGTCAGGCCATCTGTCCATCTGGCGTAGTTGGATTGCCCATGTGTGTTCTGGAAGCCACCTTGAACATTCTGAAAACCACCTTGGTTACCTCGAAACCCTCCCTGATTATTTTGCCAACCTCTTCCTCCAAAACCTCTTCCTCTTGGGTAAAATCCTGTGTTGCTCTTATTCTTGTGTGATGAGTTAGTCACGTGTTGTGCACTTGGCTCGGCTGGGCTGGTGAGCATGGCTCCCTCGAGAGCATACTTCGAGAGCTTCTTTTGCACCAGCTTCGCCTCCTCGCCCTTACAAGTTGCCTCCTTTTTCCGATTCTTTTCTTGCAACAATCTACGGTAATGTGCAATTGTCAACTGTATTTTGGCCCATGGTTTTGCTTCTATTCCTACCAATTTCTTAAGCTGTTTTTGCACCAGTTCTGGTAACCCTTGGTACAATATATGGTAAAATACAGGGATAGATTTCGTCCAAGACTCATGCGTTTCGAGTACCCACGCGTCCTGAAAATTCTGGATATAAAGCAAAGGATCCTCTGACGCTTTCATTTTTCGAGTCATTATAGCTCCCATATCAGACGTGTCTGGATATAGCATACGCAGCACTTTCCACACTTAAGGTAGCCCGCCCTTTTCCACACGTCGTCTGCTCTTTCACCAAGTATAGCAATTAGGAGTCCCTTAATGTCCCATATGGCTAGATTCAACCCCAGCAAATTCTCTCCACGATTCGAAGTCAAAAGGAATGGACAGTGGTCCGTAAAGGGACCCAAAGAAATAGGTGCCGTCAAAGGAACTGGACAAACAACTGGTGTGCCAGAAAACCCTACAGAAACATTGGTTTGCCCTGACAGTGGAATGTTTGGAACCCGTGAATGGTCAATGGAACACTTCTGTGCTCCTGTATCTATCAAGAATAGATGTTTCCTATTTCACACTACCATTTCAACGTAGGGACCTTTCTGATTAACGGGAATAGGTGTAGGTTCCAAACCCTGCTTCGGGCAATCCTAACGAAACAGAATATCATCAAAAGGAAGCTCTTCAGATAAATATGCAGCAGAAGGATCATCAAATATGTTCCTAGTATCCACACTCGGAGCCTGATTATCCTGTGAAAAAGGTTGCTGAGGATCCTGTGCAAACTGACCTCTACCAGGGCCCCCTACACTCGGGCGGCCTCTGGATCATCTACCCATATTCCCAAATGTGTTATTTGACCTTTGTCGAAGGACGGGGCATTGTCCACGCCAATGACCCTCTTGACGACAATAGGCGCACTGGTTAATGTTCACAGGACCCAAGGGCACATTCCCTTGTGGGACATACTGACATCTAATCTGCGAACTACCCCCTCTGGGGCCTCTAACAATTTGCTGTAATAGTACTTTAGTCTTTAGATCACCTTTTCGTTTTTCAACTCTATCTTTTTCATTATTGACACGATTCTCGTAGTACTGAGCCATATGCAGCACTTCTGATTGGGACTTCGCCTGCTAACCGCTCTCAGAAGACATAATTTGCGACTGGATGTCAGGCAGCAATCCACGCACAAATTTGTCCACAAATAACCTTTTCCCATACTCTGTGCCTAAGTCTTGAACGCTGAAATCCGAGAATACCTGTTCGAACCGATTAAAGAACTCGGTAGCACCCTCAGACTTCCCTTGGACACAGGGCGTAAGTTTGTCCCAAATAATTCTTTTTTCTGGAATTATGGTTTTCAGTTTTGTAATGATTCTATCAGGCAAAGTTAGTATCACCTGTGGCGGTCTTTCACCAGCTGGTCTTTCCCCATCGAATCTAGTTATATCCGCCCATGTATTTCCCAACCCTGGCACGTCGTCTATAGTCTTAACTTGTTTCCACAAATCTACAGGCAGGAGTACAGGAAATAACAAATCGATATCGCCTAAGGTTAACACTGAGGACTGCAAGACGGACTCTATTTCTTTAAAGAATCCTGTCGGATTTTTTCTAATATCAGGAATAGATTGCCTAATAGTATTCACTTCCTGTCTTGAGAATGGGACGTGGACAAACTGTGATACATAATGTGCAGGAATGTCCACAGTGACTATACCCTGTGCAGCATCGGCCGCAAACTCGACCTTCGGGACCAATGTCGGAGGGACCTCTCTCATAGGCAACTGAGAAGTAGGTGACTCCGAACGCTTACTAAGCAACAGAGCTAAGTCGAGCGCTAAAGCAGTCGAAGGAGTGTCGAGTGAAAAATCTCTCTTATAAATACCCAATAACTCTCTTGGACAACTAATCTTTCTTTTTACACAATCATCCTCTAGGTACTCTATCATTACCTGTATCACTTTCCTCTGCATTTCTGGCGTATACTGACTATATGTGTCATATACTTCAACTAGAGTTATGGACATATCTGAAATCCATCTAAGCGCGTCCTTCGTACAAATTCGTGTTTACTCATATATCGAATTTCGACGAGGAAGGAACCGTTTCTGTACATACATACTTTCCCCCTCGTCATCCTCATTCCGTAACCTTTCCAACTCGTTTCCATACTCAAATAACCTTCCGACATGCTCATTTACTTTCTCCACAGAGTCTCTTGAAAACGCTAAAGTATTTAGATCCCTTAACCCTTGCGGGAGATCTGCATTATTCAATTTTTCCCACATCACACATAAATGAATTCCTATACCTTCAATAAAAACATTTTTCTCAGGAAAATTATCCATATTATAAAGTGTGGCAAAAACATTACCTTGATTATCCCTCTCCATACAATGCTTAGCCCATGCAATCAAATCACGTTTCTTCTCTGCTGGTACAGTATTGCGAGTGACAACCTTTGACCCCGCACCCTGATCAACTACAAGCGGCACAGGACCACTTGGAAGAGAGGAAGCAGGCAAATTCAATGGAGGTACTGTTACTGGTGCAATAAGAAGAGGTGGAGGAGCTGGAGGGAGAGGAACATTAGGAGGAGCAGAAACAACGGGAACAACAGCAGGTAGAGCAGGTATAACAGCAGGAAGAGGCAAGGCAGCAGGAAGAGGAACATACGGAGGATATTCAATATGAGGGATTTCAAAACTACCATTGATTGCCACTGAAGCTCGGAGGCATGTCTGGTTTGTCTGTGCCAAATGTCATTAAACACTTTACTTCCAATGCCATGCTTACAGTACATAGTACACGCCGGCGACCCCTCCTGTGATGCGGGACGGCTAAATTCCAAAGATTGTCTATCGCTGCGGAATAATGCCGTAAAGCAGGTAGACAATTTCCCATGCATATCAAATTATTGGTGTTACCTGGTCAATAATTGTGTCTGCAGATACAATACGCCAAAATCAAATTATCAGGATTAAATTAAGAGTCGGGTCACGACTCACCTGATCAAGCCTAAGGAGTTCCGATCGGATTTCAAAGAATCTTACCTAACTAATCTTACCTCGTGTGTGGTGGTTTCGGCAAATCTGCCCGCCTTGATAAGTGGACCTTCGTCAAGATGCCGTCTCGGACCACAAGCTAATCATCCAGGGATTGGGCGTGCAGTGCTGCTGAGGTGTCGCGTCTCGTTCAGTGGGGCCCCTTTTTGTCACACCGTTGTAAGAGGATTCAATTCAACACTACAGCTAAGTCAATGCCTAGTCTGGGATACTGAATGGAAACCCTTATAGATATATCTTTACGTCCAGTTCATGCGTTCTGGATGACTACCCCTATATAACACCCCTCTCTTGGAATCCCACTGACCCCACTGAGCCACAAAGTAGTTCTGTTTTGCAAGTTTAAATGGTTTATTTGATAATTTAAACAATATATATATATATATATATATATATCACACTTTATAATAAATTAATAATTGAATATCACCCTTAATCTGAGCAGTAATCAATAATGGAAAGTTTGGCACTAGCACACTTCTTTATAATCAATGATGAGTGGTTATAGGATGGATACGATAGCAACAATACTTTTATGGTTTCAAATGGATGCAATGTGGAATGAAATGCAGTACAGAAATTAACTTGATAGAATTTCAGCAAAAGACAATGTAATCACTTTCTTGGACAATTCACCCCCCCTTTTATGCACTGTAAGGAGATGAAGATGACACAGTTCTTAGGAATGCAATCAAATATAATTCAGTTCAATTCCCCCCCAGCAGCTTATACAACAGATAGGAGTTTTGAAACACAGGAAAAATGCTTTGAATATGGTGACAATGCAGTGAGAAATATGCTGAAAATGGTTTTAATTCCCTTTAGGAGGTTCAGGGTGAGTCAAATATACTTGGGATGAGTTCAGGCTCACTTTAGCAAGGATCTAGGAGTAACTAGCAGGTTAAACGAATTTTTGGCAAAGGAAAGCAATGAAGCTGCTGTTTTCACATGTGGCTGGATTTTTAACCAAATCGCAAATCGCGGTAAAATTTGCGAGTGCGGGAATCGTGATTACGGAGAAAGATACGGACGATTAAATAAAGGTAGTTTTTCGGATTTTAAATTTTAAAAATTCAAAGCGACAGGTTACAGCTTGCAGCTAGAAAATGACAGGTGACAGCTTTGCAAATGACAAGTGACAACTAGGAGGCAGTTCTACTTAGATTAAAATAGTTTGGATTATATTATTTTAATCCAACTATTAACTAACTGCTAGGTACTCACAATATATTCAGAAATAGGCCTCGCCACGGATCTGGTCAACAGGTTTTGGACTGGACTCCGGTTCAGCTCTCTGGTTCTGCGAACAGCGGTCTGGGTCAGCTCTGCTCTGCTGGTCTAGCCTCTCTGGATTCTGGATACTGCTCTGCTTTCTAAGTACTGCTACAGGTTCTGGAGATTGATGGATTTGAAGTCTGGGTCTCTGGATGTTGTATGGTCCGGCAGCATGCTCCGCAGCAAATGGAATTGAATTTCCCTATCTGTCCTGACTGTCTGTTTTTATGTGTTTTGAAAGTGGGTGGAGAGGCTAGCTTTCTAGGCCCTACCCCTCTCCACTTGTCATTGGCCACTTCCTCCTCTTCCCCTTGATTGGGGGAATGAAATGAAGTGTCATCATGATGAGGTCTGTTTATGATACAGAGAACCCACCCCTGTCAACTTTACACACAATCTATATATGATACAAATACATACTTCCCCGATAGACAGTTGTTTGGCATTGCATACACACATCATGCATTTACTGATGGTAGCCCCTGTTCCAATTCTGTCGTTTCTAGGAGCTTGGGTTCAAAAATGGCAACGTATTTCACTTTTTGGTCGGGTTACCAATATTGGATTTGTCCCCGCATTTACACAAATGTTCGCAAAGCATATGGGCATTAGGTGGTGGAGTGTCAGATTTTTAACATACATACATTTAGAGTAATATCCTCTTTTCCGCTAAAACCCCCCTGAACATACCACCGGGTCCTAACCCGTCTTCAAATGTGCACAGGAAAATCACAAGAATAATGATATCACTTATAAAATTTTCACAAGTCCGCTCTATGAATGATACATCTTTTTAGATTTATGTTCTGGCCCCAAAGGGGTGTGGTTTCCCCCAGCACAAGGTTGAATTTCTGTTTTTTCCAGTTCTGCCAAGCCAGCTTGCTCTCACAGGCAGTGCTCCTCCCCTTTCCTTCCAGGAGGAAGCCACTTTTACGATCCCCCCCAATAAAACATTTGCCTGAGTCAGGACAGGGCTTTGTTCAATTTCCTGCAGAGCCCAGGTAATTCAGTCAGAGATGTGTCATATCCCTTTTGGGGGGAACAGCAAAAGGCAGCTAGGCCTGGGAACACAGCTGTTGTGCAAGTCTCAACTCCTGTCGGGGGTAGCTGGTGGGCAGAATTCAGTTTCATTAAGCCAGGTTTCAGATAAAATGTCACATTTTGTTTCCCAGTTTAAGTCAAGACAATTTTTACATATGCAGCTAGAATGCTGATTCTAAGTTCAAAACTATGACATTTCAACAGTGACAAACTATGTGACACTCAAAAATAGGTCACTCAGGTAATTTAAACATTTTCGATTTTTGGTAGTTTTAAATCCAGTTTCAGTTAGGCTGCTGCAGACCTGCAGAGCTCAGCCAGTCTTGTTATGAACATTCAAGTCACTTCAGAATATAACTTTACATTGTATCCACCTCAAGTCTTTCTTTGGCCTGCTTTGGGTTCATTTATTCAGTTTTACACAAAGGTCTGGTGGTTTTAAAACGCCGGCTTTCTGATAGTGGTGAGTACTGGTAATGCAACCATTTTTGGGATTTAAGAAAATGAATTCCCCACAGTTCTAGGTTGCTTTTGGCAATCAGCATTGCCATTCCCAATGGTTTCAGGCTACTGTGTAGGTAGTCCAATGGTGGTTTTAGGCAGTGCCCTTCTGTGCCCATAACATCGGCAAAAATGGGTGGCAGCCTATTCTTCATGCATTTCCCTGGGCATTTTCTGGGAAGCTCTGGCCATCATGATGTTTTCAATGCCAGTACTGCACAGTTTTTGAGGTAGGGCTCGGATGCCTGGGTAAAACATCCCACAAGCCCCCCTCTTGCGATGGCCATTCTGTTTCACTGATGGAACTCGCGAGATCTGGGATGTTTCCTCATCTTCTTCCAATAGATGGCACAGTTCAGCATCTTTTTCTCCATCCGGTCGGATCGATCGGTTCTCCTTGCCGGTCCTGATGGGAAGATTGGGCTGTACCCCGGGCCCCTTGCGTCTCTGCTCCCGGTCTTAGGATCGTCCTCCCTGGCCAGTCTCAAGGTTTTCTTTCTCCTAGGACGACAAAGGAAGAGCGGCAATACCTATTCATAGACATTTTTCCCCCACCATTGATATAGTGGGGTGGCATATAAATTTATAGTCAAAACATATGAACATGCACATTTCTTTTTGCATTCAAAAACGAATACACCCACATTGAGAAACTCAGAATTCGATAGGCGATATGTAGGATATTTTAAGTTAGAACTGAATTAATCTGAGACAGTACCCTCTAGGATTCCAGAAGATTCCTCCAGTTGTTGCAGAGTGTGCCTGGGATGGCAACACTTTAGCTGATTTATATGTACCCACTTGTCTTCCCCCTCTGCCAAACCGCCTTTGGGGATGCGGATCTTGTAGGCCACAGGGGAGATCTTGTCTATAATCTCAAAGGGTCCCTTCCATGTAGGCAAACATTTTCGCTGTTTGGCCTGGTTCCTTTGGAAATTGTATAAATAGACCCGGTCCCCCACCTGATATTCCTTCCTGGAAGTTTTCAGGTCATAGTGGGTCTTCATACTCTCAGCTGATCTTTCTAGATTCCACTGAGCATAGGCAAAAGCATGCTGAAGGTGTTTCCTTAAATTCTCCACATACTCATGAGTTGTGGAGGCATTTATCAACGTTTGCTCTTGGGTTCTGTATAGCAAATGCTGAGGAAGCACCATCTTGCGTCCAGTCATCAACTCAAATGGTGCCATTTTGGTTGCAGATGAAGGGGTAGATCTGATGGCCATTAGGACCAGAGGTAATCGGATATCCCAACTTGGCCCAGAATCTGCCACAAACTTCTTTAATATGCTCACAATGATTCGGTTATATCTCTACTGCCCCAGAAGAAGCTGGCCTGTAAGCAATATGTAACTTCCTTTTGACCCCCAGTATCTCCCACATCTTTGTCATCACTTCACTGGTGAAGTGGCTACCTCTGTCTGACTCAATCCTTTGAGGTAGACCAAAACGGGAAAATATGTGGTTAATCATCAAGGCAGCTGCCGTTTCTGCCTTGCAGTTTGGGGCTGGGAGACATTCCACCCACATGGTAAACAAGCATGTCACAGTCAACATGTACTTATTCCCCCTAGCAGAGCGAATCACGGGGCCTACAAAGTCGATTTGCAAATCTGACCATGGCAGTGTCATCCCCCTCTTTTGGAGGGGTGCACGGTGCGTGAGGGATGATGGCTGAAATTGTGCACACACAAGACACCCCTTCAAGTATTGGTCAAGGTCCTGCCCCATGTGTGGCCAGTATGCAACCTCTCTTAAAATTTCCAGTGTTGTGTGAAACCCCCTATGACCGGCGGTGGCCGCATCATGGGCGTGACTTAACATCAGGCTTCGGAATGAGGTAGGAACCACCCACTGATCGTGGCCAGCTTTGGATTTCCTTACCAGCAAACCGTCTTGGATTCGGAACATTTTTGGACATTTCATCAACACTCTTAGGTCCTCTTTCCCAATGTAATCGGTATCCGTCAGGGGAAAGTTCTCAGGGTCCTCAAGGTGTTTTTAAAACTTACCAATAATTGGATCCCCCTTCTGAGCTGTAATCAAATCAGCATCAGGGGTCTCCTTACTCCATTGTGCAATTGAAAGATCATTGTGAGCATTTGTCTGGGACCTAGTGATAGCAGTGACCTGGATGTCCCCCAACAGGGACTCAATCTCAATTAGATCCCCTTGGATGGCCCCGGTTTTGGCCAGCTGATCAGCTAAGTCATTTCCAGTTTTGTCTGGTCCCTCTACTTTGGAATGACCCTTGATCTTTTTCCAATAGATGGTCATCTCATTCGAGGTGACCAGATCGTCAATGTTTTGGATCAACTTCCCATGTTTCAAGGGTTTGTTGTTAGCACATAACATGCCTCTGGTTTTCCAATTAACCAGGTGCTCCACGAACCCGTTCCGTACATAATCCGAATCTGTGATTATGACCAGTTCGTGGAGTTGATGCTGGACAGCAGTGAGGATGGCCTGATGCACAGCCATCAATTCTGCCACCTGACTACTTTGGGGACCAATTTTGTATCCAGCGGAGGGTTCTGGGAACTCCTTCACCCATGAATTCCCTACGCCAGCCACCAGTTCTTTCTCCCCGTCGTTGTCAACATGGTACGAGCATCCATCCACATAGACAGTGGGCATTCCCTCACACTTGTCCTCTTCAAAGACTTTGTGTGGGGAATTAAGGTATGCCTCTGTGTTGTCCTTGATTTTTAGACTTTCCTCCTCGAGACAGTTTTCTCTGGCACAATCATGCAAGTCAGCCAGACCTTGTGCGAGGGGACTCTTCTTGTTTTGGTCATATCTGACCTCCACAGGAAAGCCTTGCATTGACAGAATCCAGGAAGTAATTCGGGAATTACTCACATTTCCGGCCCGGATTCTGTCACTTTGGAGATATTGTAGAGGCTGGTGTGGAGTCTCCACTATGATGTGTTCCCCCTGGATAAACAGGCGGTAATTCTTCAATGCCCACACCGTTGCCAGGAGTGCCTTCTCACAATCGTTGAATTTTTCCTCCACAGAGGATAAAGTTTTGCTCGCATAGGAGATTACTTTATTGACCTTGTCATGCTTTTGGTATAATACCGCCGTCAAGCACGTATTAGAGAACCCCGTCTCCAGGAAGAACTCCTTGTTTCTGACAGGGTAAGCTAGGCAAGGCGCTTGTGAGAGGCTTCTCTTGAGTTGTTTTACCGCCTCGGCTTGTTCTGGACCCCATTCCCACTTGACCCCCCCTTCAGGAGATGAATCAGGGGTCTGGTGATCTCTGCGTAGCCCTCAATGAACTTTCTGCTGTAATTAGTCAGTCCAAGGAGGCTCCTTAGTTTCCGCAGAGTTGTGGGGTCTTTCAGTTTCTGAAGTGCTTCCACTTTCTTTTCCTGGGGACAGAGACCCTGAGGAGTAATCTCATGCCCCAAGAAATTAACACGGGTTCTACACCACTGTGCTTTCTGAAAGGAAAGTTTTGCTCCGGCGGCCCTCAACTGCGTCAGAACATAACGGATCTCCGCTATGTGTTCCTCCACAGATGAACTTTTGATGAGGACATCATCTACATAAGCCAGGTTACCCCTTGCACCCAGGTCGGGCATGGCCTTGTGTAGGAAAATGTTGAATTCATTGCCGGAGTTGAGGTATCCGAAGGGAGTCCGGGTCCATGTGTACTGCTGGCCCCCAAAGGTAAAAGCCAGCTTGTATTGGTCCTCCCTACTGACAGGCACAGTCCAGTATCCATTGGTCAGGTCTATTGCAGTGAATACCTGTGACCCCTGGATCTGGGCCAGCCCTTGGTCAATGTAGGGCAGAGGCCATCGGGAAGTATGGACCCGTTTGTTGAGCTCCCTGAGGTCGGCACAAAGTCGCCACTGGCCGTTTGGCTTCAATATTCCCAGCACCGGATTACTGAAGGTGCTGTGTATTGGACAAATTATTCCCCGGGACTCAAGGTTCTTAATTATTTCAGTAAGGGACTCCATTGATGCGAGAGGCAAGCGATATTGCTTCACAAACACAGGAGTCATGCCAGGGTCCGTGGGGATTGTTGTTGTGTGGATGTCAGTGCGACCACAGTCATATGAGTCTACCGCAAAGAGATCTTGGAAATCCAAGAAAACTTGTTTCAACTTTTGCTTTTGTTCCAGAGTCACACAGGCATCAGCTAGGTTGACTCTCTCTTCCACCATCTGCCTGAAGCCTGGAAAGACTTCTGGTTTGGCTATCTCAGCGGCCTCCTCCAGCTGGGTGGAGAAGTTCCTGGTCAGAGTGCTGATTTGGACTGGAGGCTTCAGGTGGGAAAGGCAGCCCTCATGGACCTGGGAAATCACCTCATCCCTCCTGAAGTCACAAGTCACATCTTCCTTACCATAAGGGCAAGAAGTGTACACCAGGAAGTTTCCCCCATGGCGGGTAAAAATCCTGTCTGGTGTTGTATTGTCCTCACTGTGACTGTGAAAACAGTCCTTGGGGATTGGTCCTAACAGTTCATTAACTAAATTGATGGAAAAATGTCGGTCATCAACCGCCATTCCAATAATGGTGCCTGCGGCTAGAGTAATACTCTTTAAGTCGCTGTTATCCACCTCTATTAGAATGGTGTCATGTTCTATGTTGACTAATGGAGTTGGGTTTACCCCCAACCCTTGCTGTTGGAGAGAAGCGTTTAGATGTATGTAAGCATCAGGGTTTTTCAAATGTTGTCCTCTTTTAGCTTTCACTTCCAGGGAGAATTGTCGGGTCCTTTCTGGGATGGTGACTTCCTCTTTGATCTGAATTTCAACTGCATAAGGTAGCAATTGAGCTGACCTAAATGCTTTTTCTGGATCATCAAAGCCCATGGGATTATCCGCTAATCGGGACCAAGCTTTGAAGTTTATTAGGTCCAAACTAATGGCAAAGCGATTGAGAATGTCGCTGCCTAGGTAAAAAGCGGCAGTGACGTCTCGCACGAACCAACAATTGTGGACTATGCTCTTGTTGCCAATGGAGATTTTGAGCATACACCTGCTTGGCAGGATATGTTTGGAATTGGGTGCTTCCAGGTCCATTTCCCATTTGTCTATCAGTTTGAATGTGGGAATGGCTGGATCTTTTGGGAGTTGGCGGAACATGGCTTCGCTGATGAAGCTCTTACCGTTGTTCACAGACACTCGAGCGAGAACAGAGTCCTTCCCATCATTTAACTGAACAGGGATGAACAACTGCTCTCCAATTTGCTGAATATCAGCCAGGCTCTGAGCTGATTTCACATCTTTCTGGACTATAGGAGGGGGAGTTTCTGATTGTGGATTAGTATAGAATTTCAGAGTGTTTCCTTCCAGCGTGGAATACCACTTTAGACTGGAAGGAAGGTTGATTTTCAGAAATAGAGAGGACCCCCCATCACCAGTCTGTTGTCCTACTGCTATTACTGTCACGTCTGGAATTTGGTTATTCTGGAAGTGGAATTCTACTTGGTCAGATTTTTGTTCAACCATGTGGCATGTGCCGTTTAAACTAACATGGTTGACACTCTGTTTTAATTTTATGGGTCGGCTAGTCTGGGTCCAGAGGACCTTGTTTACGCAATCTATTAGGGGTGACAACCTTCTCAGGAGGTCATTCCCTAGTAAACAAGGGGTGCCCTCTGGAGTCACAACTATGACTGGGTGTTTCAACTTGTGTAGCCCAATTTTAATGTCCAAATCTGCCGTCCCCTCGATGGGAATTTCCTTCCCGTCAAGGTTCTGGAGTTGTCCAGGAAGTGAGGTGAGAGGAATTTGGTAATTCCCTCCCCTTCCTGCATTCAGTTCATCAAAGGCCCTTCTGGACAGAAGGGTAGCTTGAGATCCCGTGTCCACCAGCGCTGAAATCGTACCCTGCCCCTGTACTTGTACCGGGGCATAATATCTTCCCTCCTTCTCCTCAAGGGGGCACAGATAATGCACATTTTTGGACAACTGGTGGGCTAACTTTCTGGTTTTGGACATTGCTAGAGAAGAGATTTGGGCAGAATTCTGTGGAGAGTCTTGGGAATCTGAAAGAAAAAGTTGGCAACTGGAGATCAGAGCCATTGTGGGTTCCCCTGGTTCCGGTTCTGGGCCGCCCCGCCCTTTTTGGAGGCAGTCATCAGGATGGGTTTGAACCAGGGGATTTTGGTATTGTGGGTTCTGGGATGAGATGATGGGCGGCGGTAGCTCAGTTTCCATATCTCCCCAGTCTGAATTGGCATCACTTGGGACCCATTTTTCCTTGGGAGGAGTTCCCCCATCTCTGAAGGAGAAGGTCCTTTCCCCAGGATCCTCTGGGGATCCCTCTCCTTCAAATTGGAAGATATGTACCACCTCCACAAAGTGGGTCTGTTTGGGTCCTTTGTTTCTCCTACCCCCCCTCTGCTCCTTGGGAGGCGGGCTTTCAGGGGAAGGAGATTTTGATTCCGGTTCCTGGTTTTCCATGGGCTTTTTACAAGTTGGTAAGGAAGCTTCCTCCAAGGCTTTACACCCCCCTTCCCCTTGTGCCTCCTCCCTGGGAACCGGTGTGTTATCGGGGTGCTGCCCCCGTCATTGTTCTGGAGCACCAGGTCCAGAGTTTGGGGCATTCTGCGGTGGCATGCTCATCTGAGGGTTCTGTTGAGCCCTCAGTATGTGACCCAGATCCCGTGCCATATTTTGGACCTGGCGCTCTAACTGGGAAACCCGCTCAGGCTGATACGGGGCTCTATTTTCTCCCCTGGGCTGATCCCGGGAAGGGTAGCTATCCCTTCTCTGGTAGTACCCCTGGTTGGGAAGATTTTGGTACCCCTCCACCCTTGGCCTCCCCTCTACCGGATTAGGTTGTCTGGGCTCAGGGAATTGGGGAAAGAAGGATGGATGATTTTGGGGCTGGAAATTGGGTGGATACCTGGGGAAAAAGTTCTGCCCAGGATTTGGAGAATTTCTGCCCTCCGGTGGGAAGTTAGGAGGGAAGTTCCCTGGGTTAGGTGCTTGGCTGGATCCCCCCCCTTGGGCTGGAGGAGTCCACACATAACCCAGGATGGGTCGATTTCCCTTGTAACGGGGACTTACACAATTAGGAGAGCGAGGGACCCCATTTGTGGGGCTGCCTCCTTGGCTCCCTGTCTGTAACTGGCCCGAGGACCTTCTGGGCCTAGCATTATTAGGTGCAGGTAGGTTTTTAGGCCCCCCCATCTCCAAATCCAAAACGGGGGCAACCTTTACCTCTGCCACCTTGGCAGCAGCAGGGGTGCTGTTGGTTTTGGGGTTTTTGGGCTGGTTTTTGTTTTCCACCGGTTTCTGCACCTCGTAGATGCGGGTGGCTTGTTCAATGACCCATTCTAAAGATCTTTTCTCATGAAAATCCCTCACGAGCTGGGTCATTATGTATTTGGGCAAGGCATGGAAAAAAGTATTAACAAATTCTCTGCTGTCTGTGCGCACCCTTCTGGTGGTCTGCGCAAAGGCACGTTTCAGTTCTTGCACAAACTCTTGTGGGGCCTGATCCTCCCCACACTGCAAATTGTAGGCCTTGCGAGCCTCTTGAGGATTTCTATGAGTAGAAAAATGTTTCAAGATGGCCGCCTTATAGGTGGACCATCTTAAATGATTTTGGTCCTCCAGCCCCGCAAAGAAACTGGAGTATTCTGGTGAGAATGTCCATTTGACGTACTGGATGCAGCTACTGCTGTCCTTCAAATGGAAAGTCTCCATCATATGCTCATAGAGCTCCAAGTGTTCCCATACGGAATACTTGGCGTTCTTATGATAAGGCGTGATAACACTCCTTATTGCCTTTATTTGCTTCAATGGGTCCTTAAGCAAGGCCCTTTTTGCCTTATTGGCCTTTTTGGTTCGGGTAACCCTGGTCCATTCATCCTCTGACTCAGAGGCACTGCTCCCAGAGGTTCCTGTCTGATCTTCCAGGTTTTCCCGGATTCTGCGAGCCTGGGAATGGCTGGCAGAATGTGGGGACCTGGTCTCCTGTGTCCTGCGCCGTTCAGAGGAGTCTTCAGATTCCTCTTTGCTGCCAGGATTTGATGGGTACCCCCCCCACTGACCTAACTGGGCAGAAGTTTTCAGGATGCCCTTAATGGGCCTATTCTCCTGGGGTTCCCCACTAAATTTCACTGTGCTTGGGTGCCCATACCCGGATGCCCGCCCATCCATTCCTGGGAGGTACTGGCCTATGAGCCCCATGCTTCTGGCTGGATAGTAATCTGCCATCCCTGTGGCCCGGTGCTCATGTGCGCCAGGGGACATGGGGGTGGCAGAGTCCAGGGACTGAGAGAGATAAAGGCCTCTGGTACTAGGGCTCCTGAGGTTATGCTCAGGAGTTTCCCTTTCCCAGAGAACCTGGTCTCTATCCGCCCCTGCTCCCTGTTGCAATGCAAGAGCCTGCGCCTTCAGTTCCTCAGTTAAGGCCTTACTAGACTCTATCAGTCTCTCCTGTATCGCTACCTGTTGTTGGAGCCTATCATTGTGCTGGCAGAGAGCCTCATTCTCTCTCTGCATTTCCTGATTGGTCCTGGAGCACTGGGCCAGTCTTTGCTGCAGGAGGGTTACCTCCTGAGCTGTGTCCCTATTGGCCTGCTCCTGTCTTGCCAGAGCCTCCTCCACCCTCCTGGTGTGCTCTAGCAAGTCCTGGTGTTCTTTTTGGAGGTCACCCAGTCCCTGGTGGGCCAGGTGATTTTCTTCCATTTTTCTCCTTAAGTGGCAGACTTCCTGGCCTAAGGTGTCCCTTTCCTGACCAAGAGCTTGAATTTGTGACGCCAGGTCGTCCCTTTGCCTTTGGAAGACACCAGCTTTCTGGCGCTCCTGATCAAACTCTGCCTGGGTATCCAGGTCTTTCAGGGTCAGTTTATTGCTCTCCTCTTTCTCTCTGTCTAGTTGGATTTGCAGGGTGGCTACCTGCTCTGTGCATGCCCTGTTGAAATTGATCTGTTGCTCCAGCTTTTTCTGGCTCTGCAGTAGGGAGTCCAAACTGTCTTGGCGTTCCTTCTGCAAAGCCAGAATTCTGGTATCCTGGTCTGTCTTTTCCTGTTGCAGTATATCCATGTCCTCTTTTATTTTAATGATATACTGCCTACTATCATTTTCTGACTCCTGGCTCCCCTGCAGCCTCTGCTCAGAAGAGTCCAGGTCAGATTGGACCTTCTCTAACGCCATCTGTCGCTTATTCGCCAGATCTTGGCTTTCAGTACATTTATCCTGCATGTCTCCCATATATAGGTACAGGTATGCCGCTATCCTGACCATCTTGTCTTGTTCATCCTTAGCTTTAGGAGCCATGTATAGTTCACTCAGGGCCACATGTAGGGGACCCTGATCTCCCCATATATCTGACCCTGTTTCCGTGACCTGTTGCGTGATGGCCTGCAACCAGACCATGCGGTCCTGGTGAGTCCACTCACCTCTCACAAATAACTTATGTAAGAAGTGCTCTCTGGCTATTTTCATGTCTACTAAGGTCGTCATTCTAGAGATTGGTCTCTGTCCTGACTTACAGAAATTAGTATTTTATTTTTGCAAAACAGACCTTTTTCTTAGAGCGTTCCTTTGAGGAGTGCTTTACAGCGTAACACAGCGTGGTGATCCGACCGGATATGTGTATCTGGTCAGCTGGCACACTGTATTAATCTGCACAAATGGTAAATCTAACCCAGAATATCCCGACTCGAGCCCCCACTTTGTAAGAGGATTCAATTCAACACTACAGCTAAGTCAATGCCTAGTCTGGGATACTGAATGGAAACCCTTATGGATATATCTTTACGTCCAGTTCATGCGTTCTGGATGACTACCCCTATATAACACCCCTCTCTTGGAATCCCACTGACCCCAATGAGCCACGAAGTAGTTCTGTTTTGCAAGTTTAAATGGTTTATTTGATAATTTAAACAATATATATATATATCACACTTTATAATAAATTAATAATTGAATATCACCCTTAATCTGAGCAGTAATCAATAATGGATAGTCTGGCACTAGCACACTTCTTTATAATCATTGATGAGTGGTTATAGGATGGATACGATAGCAACAATACTTTTATGGTTTCAAATGGATGCAATGTGGAATTAAATGCAGTACAGAAATTAACTTGATAGGATTTCAGCAAAAGACAATGTAATCACTTTCTTGGACAATTCACCCCCCCCTTTTATGCACTGCAAGGAGATGAAGATGACACAGTTCTTAGGAATGCAATCAAATAGAATTCAGTTCAATTCCCCCCCAGCAGCTTATACAACAGATAGGAGTTTAGAAACACAGGCAAAATGCTTTGAATATGGTGACAATGCAGTGAGAAATATGCTGAAAATGTTTTTAATTCCCTTTAGGAGGTTCAGGGTGAGTCAAATATACTTGGGATGAGTTCAGGCTCACTTTAGCAAGGATCTAGGAGTAACTAGCAGGTTAAACGAATTTTTGGCAAAGGAAAGCAATGAAGCTGATGTTTTCACACGTGGCTGGATTTTTAACCAAATCGCAAATTGCGGTAAAATTCGCGAGTGCGAGAATCGTGATTACGGAGAAAGTATAAGGAGTAGGATGTCTAGGCTCGGTAAAAAGCTGGAATTGTAAGCTTTCAGAGGAAAGTTAAACCAAGTTCCTAGCCCAAACGGTTCCAGAGATACGGACGATTAAATAAAGGTAGTTTTTCGGATTTGAAATTTTAAAAGTTCAAAGCGACAGGTTACAGCTTGCAGCTAGAAAATGACAGGTGACAGCTTTGCAAATGACAAGTGACAACTAGGAGGCAGTTCTACTTAGATTAAAATAGTTTGGATTATATTATTTTAACTAAGAGATTGGTTCTGCACAGTTCTGCTAGGTACTCACAATATATTCAGAAATAGGCCTCGCCACGGATCTAGTCAACAGGTTTTGGACTGGACTCCAGTTCAGCTCTCTGGTTCTGCGAACAGCGGTCTGGGTCAGCTCTGCTCTGTTGGTCTAGCCTCTCTGGATTCTGGATACTGCTCTGCTTTCTAAGTACTGCTACAGGTTCTGGAGATTGATGGATTTGAAGTCTGGATCTCTGGATGTTGTATGGTCCGGCAGCATGCTCCGCAGCAAATGGAATTGAATGTCCCTATCTGTCCTGACTGTCTGCTTTTATGTGTTTTGAAAGTGGGTGGAGAGGCTAGCTTTCGAGGCCCTACCCCTCTCCACTTGTCATTGGCCACTTCCTCCTCTTCCCCTTGATTGGGGGAATGAAATGAAGTGTCATCATGATGAGGTCTGTTTATGATACAGAGAACCCACCCCTGTCAACTTTACACACAATCTATATCTGATACAAATACATACTTCCCCGATAGACAGTTGTTTGGCATTGCATACACACATCATGCATTTACTGATGGTAGCCCCTGTTCCAATTCTGTCGTTTCTAGGAGCTTGGGTTCAAAAATTGCAACATATTTCACTTTTTGGTCGGGTTACCAATATTGGATTTGTCCCCGCATTTGCACAAATGTTCGCAAAGCATGTGGGCATTAGGTGGTGGAGTGTCAGATTTTTAACATACATACATTTAGAGTAATATCCTCTTTTCCGCTAAAACCCCCCTGAACATACCACCGGGTCCTAACACGTCTTCAGATGTGCACAGGAAAATCACAAGAATAATGATATCACTTATAAAATTTTCACAAGTCCGCTCTATGAATGATCCATCTTTTTAGATTTATGTTCTGGCCACAAAGGGGTGTGGTTCCCCCAGCACAAGGTTGAATTTCTGGTTTTTCCAGTTCTGCCAAGCCAGCTTGCTCTCACAGGCAGTGCTCCTCCCCTTTCCTTCCAGGAGGAAGCCACTTTTACGATCCCCCCCAATAAAACATTTGCCTGAGTCAGGACAGGGCTTTGTTCAATTTCCTGCAGAGCCCAGGTAATTCAATCAGAGAAGTGTCATATCCCTTTTGGTGGGAACAGCAAAAGGCAGCTAGGCCTGGCAACACAGCTGTTGTGCAAGTCTCAACTCCTGTCGGGGGTAGCTGGTGGGCAGAATTCAGTTTCATTAAGCCAGATTTCAGATAAAATGTCACTTTTTGTTCCCCAGTTTAAGTCAAGACAATTTTTACATATGCAGCTAGAATGCTGATTCTAAGTTCAAAACTATGACATTTCAACAGTGACAAACTATGTGACACTCAAAAGTAGGTCACTCAGTTAATTTAAACATTTTTGATTTTTGGTAGTTTTAAATCCAGTTTCAGTTAGGCTGCTGCAGACCTGCAGAGCTCAGCCAGTCTTGTTATGAACATTCAAGTCACTTCAGAATATAACTTTACATTGTATCCACCTCAAGTCTTTCTTTGGCCTGCTTTGGGTTCATTTATTCAGTTTTACACAAAGGTCTGGTGGTTTTAAAATGCCGGCTTTCTGATAGTGGTGAGTACTGGTAATGCAACCATTTTTGGGATTTAAGAAAATGAATTCCCCACAATTCTAGGTTGCTTTTGGCAATCAGCATTGCCATTCCCAATGGTTTCAGGCTACTGTGTGGGTAGTCCAATGGTGGTTTTAGGCAGTGCCCTTCTGTGCCCATAACATCGGCAAAAATGGGTGGCAGCCTATTCTTCATGCATTTCCCTGGGCATTTTCTGGGAAGCTCTGGCCATCATGATGTTTTCAATGCCAGTACTGCACAGTTTTTGAGGTAGGGCTCGGATGCATGGGTAAAACATCCCACACCGTCCAATCCCGGTCCGATAGCATGTGTCAACCTTCGACAATCCGGCATCAATCTTGAGGGTCCCTATTCGGGCCCCAACTGTGAAAACAAAATCAAAATATCGAGGCTGAGTACCCCAAAAGGAAATACACCACACATGGGTTACAAAGGAACATACAAAGTACTTTATTTTAGACTGAATTCAGTTACAAAGAACAGAATAAAATCAGATAGCTATCGGACCTCAGTGCAACACAACGAACTCCAGCGTGGTTCAGTGAGAGACACTGTACATTAGAATTCACTGGTCTTTTATACTATTTGTGAACACGATGTCCAACCCAACTTCGGGTTAATATTCCTCTAATACATTACTGATCTAGGGTTCATGCCGAGTTCGTATATCCACATAACTGGTTTGCTTTTAATACATATATCAACACGGCAACTGTGTGTTCTGGAATTATTCATACAAGTGTTCTCAAACATTAATACAATGTAGTTAAACAAGTGTTCTCAGTTCAATATTTGAATACATTGTTCTTAACATATGCTTGTGGATTAGTTTTCATTGCACGAGTAATCCTTTCCACACAGGTCAACGAAGGACAAGGTCTCAGTTCACGTCCTCGACAAGTGGCCTCCAGGCAAGTTACATATTAATTACACACAGAGGTCACAATGGCCATGTTGCATTGCGGAATGACATCGTCCACCATTTTAACTGACAGGATGACTTTACAAAACGAACCTAAAATGGCGGATTGACCTAAAATGGCGGCTTCGTTGATTTTTGAGGTCAGGACCTTGCAACACTGACATTTCGCAAGTGACTTACAAGCAGCTTGGCGTAGGCCAACATCCATATATTCTTTGCAATAGGAGGCATGATATACTTTCTCGTTTGACAGTCTTCCCGCTTTTTTACTTTCCTTTCTTGCACTCTCCTTTCTTCCTCTAACTTTAGCATGTTCTGCCTGTACTTTTCGTAGGCTGCGTATTGTGTGCGACTGAGCGGTATTCCTTGCTCTTCGCGATATAGTTGTTCTCGCCTCAACCTATCCTTCTGTCTTACCCTCTCGTCTCTCATGTCCTTTTCTTTCTCTTTTTCCTTTCTCTGCGCCTCATCGGACCGTTCACTCGGCCTTACGTCATCACTTTCTTTTCCATCTAATTTCAATAGGATCTGTCCTCCCATCCATTCGTCCTTTGCGAATGTTAACTCATCGTCCCCTTTCTGCTTTTTTCCCTCTCTCTCTTTCTCGAGAGATGTTCTATTCTGTGCCTGATCCTTTCCTTCATCGCTGCGTCTCTCCTTGTCCCTCGGGGAGGGAAGATTACTTTCCTGCTACTTTTCTTTTCTTTTATTGTATGTAGGCGACTCATATGCAGGGTTACTATACCCCGTAGCTGCCTTAAATTCTCTTAGTGGGTAGAGCCCCTCTGATTTACTCCCTTCAATGACTGGCTCAGGCGGAGCAGGTGGCGCGGTAGGTGTCTCACCCCCCTCCGTACACACATTTAGTATCCAGTCTGTGGGTGGTTCTTCCACCTTCGGTTCCTCAAACATTTTCCACAACTCAAGAACAGCAAGACGTTTCTCTAGCTTCTTGCCTGTATATTTGGCGTGTAGGAAGCTGGTCATGTGCTGTAAAACAGCCTTAGAAAGTGACCCGTTCCGGGGCCACGGCATAAACATCTTATTAGCGGTACCCTTAACCCACTCTTGGCTATATTTCTTCAGTTTTATTGCATGCTTGGGCAGTTGCTTGCATAAATGCGCAAGTGGGGTAACTTCCTCCATTCCTAATTTCGTCACCAACAATATTCACACAGTTCTTTGAGCTTTCCACTTGTATGAGCGAGCACCACATACGCAAGCTCCAATCCAAATTTTTTCCCGCCAAATTTTGTGCCAACAATTTACTCAAAACTCATCAATTCAAAGGCGATTCCCTATTAGCTACGAAATCACGTAAAGCCAAAATGCATTTCAATCAATCATCAATACAGTAATTTCACATTTAACATACACAGGACATATATGACAGACGCTTGACAGACTAGACGGACGCCAGCTGGTCACACATATACCTGCCTTCTAATCAATACCCCACCATGGGATGTGAACGAACCCCTTTGTGACGTCTTTAATCGTCACCGTAGCCTAAATTGTCCCCCCACTGTGGGCTCTGGGTTCACGTTCCTTCTGACCACTCTTTAAAGCGCTGGAACAAGGCGAATCTTTACGTTTTTCCTCAGGTGCCCCCCGGGTATGCCTTACGTTTTCTTCTTCTCGGGTGCCCCCCGGTATTCCTTACATTTTACTTCAGGTGCCCCCTGATATTCCTTACATTTTATTTCAGGTGCCCCCCTGATATTCCTTACGTTTTATTTCAGGTGCCCCTGATATTCCTTACGTTTTACTTCTTATGCTCGAGTCATTACCCCCTATATATATACAGTCTTCTCTACTTCTAATTATTTTATAGTTTCTCCACCACCCTCCGTTACCTTTCCCTGACTTACTCTAATGCCTACACGACGTTTGACAAAGTAACAAGTCTGTTGTTTTACTCACCGATCGCATCTTTTCCTCTCCGGAGTTTCGGGATCACCGCCCCTTCCTCTTTCTGCTTTTAAGATTTTCGTCCGATCCGCTGCCCGTGGGAATGAGAAGGGTTATGCTTGGAAAGGCGGGTTCCTTCAGACCCACTGCAGATGTTTGAATTATTACTCTATCATTGTCCATGGGGAGCTTCTCAGTCTACTCAGCCGGAATGGCGAAAGGACTCGTGATTTTACCGAAGGCCTGGAGTTACTTTGTGGCGTCGGTTTAAAGGTGTCTTATCACTATCAATCGATAATCAATAATCGATGGCCGAAACCATCCTCTGCTACCAAGTGTTCTCGAGGACAGGAATTCGCTGACGGGCCCATTGGTCAGCACTCACCCTCTAGAACTTGTAAGACAAGATAGCCGCACCTTGTAACGGCAGGGGGTGCAGGATTCACTTACTCCGACACGACTCAATGACGAGGACACAATAGTTTGGCAAAGGGAAGTCCGTTTAATGACAAGTACATCAAACAGGGAAACAAATGTGAATCAGCTGTAGTGCGATCATCTGTCTCGCTCCGACTTCCTCAAACTTCAGTTGAACAGTCACTTTTATGCATAAAACTCGTCATCATTGACGTCTAACTTTACAAAATCACAATGCAATATAATTGGTTAGGAAAGGTAACTTAAATGTAGGTGTTAAATCTGTATATGATAATAGGGCATGCGGATTGGATAACTCTTATCGGGTGGGCGTCTACGCCTATCCCTCTACATCACGCTTGATATACGTCACTATAACTACAACGTCCTATTGGTTACAATATCTATAGGACTCCAGATAACTTGGTCCATTGTGATTGGGAAGGTTACACCCCTAGACATAAATTTCCACTTTGAATTAGCAGCATGCAGAATGGACACCCCTGTGCCTGGTGTCCCAAGTTTCACCCTGCCTCCCTTCCATCAATCAGTGTTTTAGGGCAACGTGTTAATTAGTTGGCTAAGGATGGCCTCGAAACTGTAGTCTCTTATCGGGGAAAGTTATGGCATCCTCGGGTCCTGGATGACATCAGGCGATGGTACTTCTTCGCGCCTGGCTGGTCACGTGTTAGTTCACCATGAATCTGCTTCAGTTTCCAGCTTTTAGTGCATTTAATTCTGTGTCGGCCTAGCCACCTGCATGGGCCCCCCTTATCTTGACCTTCATGAGGCAGGCTGGTATGCTCTGAAGTTGGAGTCTTGTGAGCTGACGCTCTCCTCCCCTTCTCTGGTTGACCTCGATTTCCTAGACATGAGCCGCTCTTTGTTGAGTTTCGATTCCGCTCCGTTTCTTGCCTTTGGTTGGGTTTCGAAACTTGGCCTGTCAGGCCTCTGGCCGCCTGGGTACCTTTCTGCTTTTACAAAATGGAGTTGCACTTGTATAATGTGCCTTATTGAGGTAGATATATGGTTGGCGCTTGCCGCTCTATCTTCTACTAAGCATTGCAAGCAATATCGATTTCATAGCAGCTTGCGTTTCAAGCCTATTTACACACGTTTAACAGGACAGTTGCTTGCATCTTGTCTCGTAGCACTGTTGTCCTCACGTTGTAACAGTGTCTCCTCTCTGTGCCTATTCCATTCAATTTCGTAGTTACTCGCACTGGCGTGTTATCTTCGATAGCTGCTTTTGTTCATTCACAGATCTGTTCAGGCCCTTGTGTCATTTCCACTGGCCTTCCATTAAGGCTTTTGGGGTCTCTTCGTGGACCGTGTGTAGGTACTCCTCATTTCGTATCAGCGGCTGGTATGGCTGTCTGATAGGGTACCGGGCTGCCCAGGGTTGCGGGTTATCAGTGCTTCAACCGGTATGGATCTTCTGATGTATACTGGGCAGAGTCCCAGTGCAGCTCTTTGTAGGTTAATTTGCTCTTCATACGTCACATACCTTGGCGAGTACGCTCCTGGTACCTCGAAATGAGGGTAAGGGGTGCAGGCCATGTCTGGGGCCTCCTCTACAAGACTACTTTTTAATTTTTATATAACATCTATTTTGTTATTTATTTGCAAAGTTTCACTGCACATTTTTCAGGTGTATGTTTGCTTTGGCTAAATTGCAGTGAACAGCGGAGTACACAGGCCCCAACCATTCCTGAAGATTCTGCACCCTTGCAAGCCCCCAACCCTTCCTGAAGATTCTGCATCCTTGCAGGCCCCCAAACCTCCCTGAATATTCTGCACCCTTGCAGGCCCCCAACCCTTCCTGAATATTCTGCACCCTTGCAGACCCCCAACCATACTTGAAGATTATGCACCCTTGCAGGCTTCAACCCTTCCTGAAGATTTCGTATCCTTGCAGGCCCCCAACCCTTCCTGAAGATTCTGCACCCTTGCAGGCCCCCAACCCTTCCTGGAGATTCTGCACCCTTCCATGCCCCCAACCCTTTCTGAAGATTCTGCACCCTTGCAGGCCCCACGCCCTCCCTGAAGATTCTGCACCCTTGCAGGCCCCTAACTATTCCTGAAGATTCTGCACCCTTGCAGGCCCCTAACCCTTCCTGAAGATTCTTCACCCTTGCAGGCCTCTAACCCTCCCAGAGGATTCTGCACCCTTCCAGGCCCCCAACCCTTCCTGACAATTCTGCACCCTTGCAGGCCCCTAACCCTTCCTGAAGATTCTGCACCCTTACAGGCCCCCAGCCCTCCCAGAAGATTCTGCACCCTTTCAGGCCCCAACCCTTCCTGAAGATTCTGCACCCTTGCAGGCCCCTAACCCTTCCTGAAGAATCTGCACCCTTGCAGGCCCCCAACCCTCCCTGAAGATTCTGCACCCTTGCAGGCCCCCAGCCCTCCCAGAAGATTCTGCACCCTTGCAGGTACCCAGCCCTCCCAGAACATTCTGCACCCTTTCGGGCCTCTAACCCTCCCTGAAGATTCTGCACCCTTCCATGCCCCCAACCCTCCCTGAAGATTCTGGACCTGGCCCCCAACCCTCCCTGAAGATTCTGCACCCTTGCAGGCCCCCAACCCTTCCTTAAGATTTTGCACCCTTGCAGGTCTCCAACCCTCCCTGAAGATTCTGCACCCTTGCAGGCTTCAACCCTTCCTGAAGATTCTGTACCCTTGCAGCCCTCAACCCTTCCTGAAGATTCTGCACCCTTGCAGGCCCCCAACCCTCCCTGAAGATTCTGCACCCTTGCAGAACCCCAACCCTTCCTGAAGATTCTGCACCCTTGAAGGCCTCAACCCTCGCTGAAGATTCTGCACCCTTGCAGGCCCCTAACCCTCCCTGAAGATTCAACACTTTGCAGGCCTCAACCCTTCCTGAAGATTCTGCACCCTTGTACGCTTCAACCCTTCCTGAAGATTCTGGACCCTTGCAGGCCCCAACCCTCCCTGAAGATTCTGCACCCTTGCAGAATCCCAACCCTTCATGATGATTCTGCATCCTTGCAGGCCCCAACCCTTCCTGAAGATGTTGCACCCTTGCAGGCCTCCAACCATCCCTGAAGATTCTGGACCCTTGCCGCCCTGAACCCTTCCTGAAGATTCTGCACCCTTGCAGGCCCCAACCCTCCCTGAAAATTCTGCACCCTTTCAGGCCTCAACCCTTCCTGAAGATTCTGCACCCTTGCACGCTTCAACTCTTCCTGAAGAATCTGCAGCCGGCCCCCAACCCTCTGTAAAGATTCTGCACCCGTGCAGGCCTCCAACCCTCCCTGAAGGAATGGAAGAAGAAACTGGGAGAGTAGCTTGCTGCACCCTCCTGGACCTTTGGTTTGCCCGGTGAAGCCCTGCTGCAGTGCTGAAGCTCCGACTTTCTAAGCGACTACAGAAGCCCTGCCAGGACTACTTCTCCCAGTGGGTTGGCAGGACCAATCAGCCCCAAGATGAACTTGCCTGGAACCACTCTCCCTGCTGGCTGTACTTCTTCACAGATGCTGGAACCGAGTGCCAGGGGACAGAAACTCCAGAAACAAGTATATTGTTTTTAAGCTTGACCCGAGCTCCAGGAAGATCCTCTGGACTCCCTCGAAGCAGAACTAACCAAGCCCGAGCCACCTCAAAAGTGTGCTGGACCCCAGAAGCAAGGAAAGTCCACTACAGTGTTTCCAAGAACCGCGGTGGTGCTATTTGCGAGTAGCTGAAACCACAAAGTGCCCCTGATCTGAAGTGTGCCCATTGCTGCCACCGACCTTCAAACCGTAGTGACGGAGTCCCCAGACATCCTCCCTCTTTTCCCAACGACTGAGGCCCAGGAACAACACGATCTGCAGGAACTACAACAGGAACAGAAGCCAGCTGGAACCTTTTCTTCAGACTCCAGGTGCTGTGAAACTAGGGGTACTTACCTCTTGTCATGTAGCCTTGCTAGCTCTCAGTTGAGACTTGCATTTGCTGCCTTTTGCAGAGTTGCTTGCAGCTTTTCCCTTCACAAGCCTCTGTTAGGGAGAATGTGCTAACTTCCCTTCCCTTTTGAGACCCCCAGCAACATTGCTGGATTTCTAGGATTTGATTTTTTGCCTGGGAAGAGTGTGAGCCTTTTTTCTACTCTTCCATGTATTTTGATGTGTGTTTTACTTTTGTGTTCTTTGGTTATGGAGTTTTAACATAACTCCATAGGCATCATCTTTTTCTGTGTGTCACACAGCACCTTCAGTGCAGTGGCACAGGGATGTCTTTCAGACTTCCCAAGGTTTAAATACCTTCTCTGGGACTGACTACTGTCTCCCAGAGCATGTAAAGTTAAATTGGCTTTACTAGTGTTTTTAAATTTACAGACCCAGCACACACTATCTTCCTATAGAGGGCTGGAGGGGTTGCCGAGCATCCCCTGAGTCAAAACATTCATGTAACATTCAAATGTTACCCTTTCGTACATTAAATGCCTGGTGGCAGTGGTTTAGATCAACTACCATGATTTTTCCCGACCGTGAACAACGGTAGCTAAAAATCGGGTCAGCCATGTTTTTCATTATGGCGCTCAAGACTTAGCTGTAAAAACAGACTTTGGTCGACTTTTTTCGCCATTTCTTTTAGGAAAAGTCCATCTTGTGTTTGGCTCTGCGCGCCAAACCACGTTCGGTCCCTTTGTTTGTTGGCCTTTGGCAGGCTTCAGTGCTGAAGCCCTCCTCTGGCGCCTGAGTGTCTGGGGTGGACAGGATGTGAGGGAGGTGCCCGAAAAACTCACTGTGCTTAGTCTCCTAAGAGACCTGAATGCACTCTAGAGTGATTGGCCGTCTGGCTGTCCAGCAAGGACAGCCACCCTGCTGTGTGATTGACAGCCAGGCTGAAATGAATGGGGGAAAACTGTTTAAAAGCAGGTCTCTGGGACTTGGAAAGCAGAGTAGACCACTGGAATGAAAGAATCGAACACGACCTGAAGGAAGAGGGCTGCTACAACTCCTGGACGACCGGTGAAGCCCTGCTGCAGGTCAGAATTGCCTGAAACTCCATCGACAGAGAAGCCCTTCAAGGTTAACTTCTTCCCTTGAGTTTGGTGGGAACAACCAACTCGTAAGCCGCCTGGACACTGTCCCCTCCTGGTCGAATTTTCTGCAGAGTGCTGTGGAAAACCGGATAGCCAGTGGGAAGGATACCAGTTTGTGGTCTTTAAGGCACTCACATCTTAAACCAATGTTTTGCCAAGCTTGTGTCCTCTTCCCTGGGCAGTGCAGGAACCTTCCAACGTCCTCCTTCTTGTCTCTATGACTGAAGCTCAGGAACAGCGAGATCTGCTCGAACTGCCAGGAGCAACTGCCTCAGCTACAGCTCTTCTTCACTTTAAAGGTACTGTGCAAACGCGGTCTGGAAATCTTTTCGGCCACAGTGAAAGTTTGCGAAACTTTCCCGACTTCGAAGGCTTGCCCTTCCCTAAACATTCGTCTAACTTTTCGTCTCACCAAAATCTTCTAAAATCCGTGGTAAAGACTTAACCGTTTACTACAGAACTGTGCTATCCTACACAAAGACTCAGAACCATTGACTTTGGCACAGGCCTATGATCTGAATTGCTGGTTGTAGTTTACTGAAACCCTTTGCCCTGCCTATGAAAGTATTTGTGCTGTTGACTCTAATAAGCTTGTCTTTTTACGCCTTTTTAAAGTATCTGAAGTGCCATTCTGCTCCACTTCAGGGGAGCTGAACTTGTTCAGTAACTTATTGGTTGTGTATTTGTAGTATATTAGTATATGATATTGAGCTGCTCTTGCTAGTGTAATGTTTTCAAACTGTGTAAATAAATGTATATTCTTTTACCAAGAAACCTTGAGTAAGTGTTTGTTTGAATCACTGTGATTGCTGGTCCTTTGTGTAACCTCTGGTACTGCTCACTTTACTCTTGAGATAAGTCTGGTTGCTCAGCCACTGCTACCACATAACTGTGTAGTACAGGCTTGTACCAAAGGTGAAATTGTACTGACATTTGTAGTCTTAACTACATGTAGTGTTCCCAAAGGGTACTGCATGTGATTCTGCCTAACAGCCTCCCAGCTTGTGGCCCAACAGAGATTTCGTTCACAACAAAATTCTCTTTAACATTGTGCAAGACTTTTGTGCTAATCTTTAAGAAGTGCCTTGGCGTTCCTAGACTTTGCTCAGTTGACATTGGCTGTCCTGGCACCCTGAAGACTCTTCTTACCCTCTAACTTTGTCTCGAGCTGTCCCTCCAAAAAGTCATACATGCCTTACATGTATAGCTGGGAAAGGGATAACCATATTGCATTGGGTGATTGGAAAGTGCCTACCCGTTTGAGAAACTTGTTAACCTTTATTTCCTTCCCTAACCATTTCCTTTTTCCGCAAACCTTAGTGTTGATTTAAGTGTACAAGTGATATAATAATATCTGCAGTGTCCTAACAACTGAAGACACCTCAGTGTGGAGGAAGTGTCTGTGTGCCCCCCCAAAAGGGTATCTACTTATTTACTGAAACTGAGAGTGTGCGTTTGTGAAGTATATTAAAGTGTTGCATATTGCCCCCTTCTAAAGAAGGCTTATTTTGAAAATGACTGTTAAATTAATAATAAACAATTATTTTATCAAAAAAACTTGAGCATAAGTGTTATTTGAATACTGTGAATCTCTATGTTACAACCCTACAGCTAACATTGACCCCTCTTGAGACAAGCCTGGCTGCTCAGTCACTCTACCAACTTGTGTAGTACAGGCTTATACCAAAGGTTGGGTTATCTATTGCCAAGAGGACAAGGCTGGTGTAGTCTCCCACAGGGTTACTACATACTATCTTGCCTAACACAGGTCGACTAAAATACTGATCAATGCAATTGGGCAACTGCATTTATACACCTTGTTGCAAAACGTTGCATGATTCACACAGTCAAAAGCCTTATGTCTAAAAGGACGAGGTACACTGATCTTCCCTGTTCCCTCGCCTTACTGTCCAACAAAGAATCTGCAGGAACAGCACGCACACACCAAGACTCCGATTCTGTGTGCCTGATGGGGGAGTGTGATGAAGTTATAGCTGGGAAAGAACATCTGCAGATGATGCAGCGGATGAAACTTACATTAAATATGTATAAACGGGGTGTCTTGTGTGGACTCAATTACAACCCAGTTCACTCACACACAGAGCTCCCCTACAAAAAAGGGGAATGACACTGCCTTGGTCAGATTTGCAAGTCGAATTCATTGGGCCAGTGATTGGCTCCTCTAGATGGTACATATTGACTGTGACATGCTTGTTCACAAAGTGTGTAGAATGTCTACCAGCCCCAAATTGTAAGGCAGAAACAGCTGCTGCACTAATGATCAACCACCCCTTCTCTCGCTTTGGCCATTCTACCAGTGAGGTGATGGCACAGATGTGGGAGATGCTAGGGGTAAAAAGAAAACTCCACATTGCCTACCGCCAGGCCTCAAGCGGGGGCTGGAGAGATACAACAAAACAATTGTGAGTATCTTAAAGAAGTTTGTGGCAGACTCTGGAGCCAGTTGGGACATCCGATTGCCGCTTGTCCTGATGGCTATTAGGTCTACACCATCTTCTGCAACAAAGATGTCTCCATTTGAGCTCATGACCGGACGAAAAATGGTGTTACCACAGCATCTGCTCTATAGGACTCAGGAGCAGACACTGATAAATGCATCCACATCTCATGAGTACAATGAAAATGTAAGGAAGCACCTCCAGCATGCTTTTGCTTTTGGAAAAGTCTGCTGAAGGAATGAAGACCTACTATGATCAAAAGACCACCAAGAAAGAGTATTTAATAGGTGACAAGATTTACCTGTGCAATTTTCAAAGGAATCCGGCCATACAGCGGAGACTCTTCCCATATTGGCGTGGTGCCTTTTAAATTGTAGATAAAATATCCCCTGTTGCGTACAAGATCTGCATCCCAAAAGGAGAACAGACAGAAGAAAAATGGGTCCACATCAATCAGTTGAAAAGCTGTCATCCCAGACACACTTCACGACTGATTGATGAGCCAAATGAAAGTCGAGCACCACCGTGCACGGCTAAGACTCCAGTGCTTAATTTGTAAAAAAATAAGTGCCAGGGCCCAAAAATCTTGGCCCCATAATGCTGGTACCGGGGCCGGCGGGCCCGTAGGGCAGGCGTCCCGGGCCAGTTCAGTGCTAGACCTAGATCGGCCCACCACCAGCCCATCACACTGCTGCTGTTCCATGTCACATGTTTGGCGCTGCAGCAACTGCAGGCACAGGCTAGTAGTGGAATGGATGGGGAAGGCGGGCACACATGTAAAATAACATTATAGTGAGAAAATTGTGCATTTGATTATGATTGGTTATTTATAACGCACGGACCCGGGAATCGATCCTGTGTTGCTCTGTGTCATCTTGCTTCCAAGGCGAGCACGTTGCCCCTGAGCTATCCTCCCGAGATTAAGGGACTAATCTGAAGAATAATTTGCCTGGCTGGATATTTTAACAGGGTCACATTCTATATGCACCCTAATTCAATCTACTTCTGATTGCTCCCTTAAAGTGAGTATCTGAAAGAGGGTGTTGGCATAAAGGACACCCACTTTACTGTACATGGCAGGGTAATAGGACACGTCCAGACAAGTGGATGGTGGTTAATGCAACGTTGGCTTTGATACTGTTTCTTTACCAATACTGAACTTTCACATGATGTCTTCTGTTGCCAATTGCTTCACAGGAGCTGTAATACGTTAAAAGCAGAAAAAGATGTGGGATGTGGTCAATTCATCATTTTGGAATATTTATAAGGACCAAGTCCATGAAGAGGGGGTGGGTTTACAGGAGCGCAACTCTTGAACATAGAAGGAGGCACGAGAGTGCATAAAGTAATTGAAGCGGCATACAGACTGTGTCAATGAGTCTTGTATTTAACATCACTTGAGCAGGTCTAAATGCGTATGGTGAAATACAAGATTACCTGAGCAGCTGAAGGCAGCCTGAGGTGACCTCTCGCCTCAGTCCTGGCTGTCATGACCCCTGCCCCTGGCCTTGGCAGACAGGCCATCTGGGCTGCACCACCAACTTCCATCAAGGCCTTAGGGCCCCATCATGTCCCCGAAGACTCTTTTGGGCTCAGTCCTGGCGCCTTTGGTGCCAGGCTCATATGGGAAGTCAGAGAACTGGAACTTACAATAGCATTTACACAACAGGGATGCCCCCGCATGGCTCAGTTCCAGAATTCAGCCATGCGGTCTAGCATTTAGGGTGTGGTCAGGCCTGGGGGCACCTAGGATACCTGCGGGCTATATAAGCCACCCCCAAGCTGGGGAACCCGCTTCGCGTTACTATGCTGGTCGCAGCGTGACGCTCACCATGGTCTGTTGGAATCCTCATCTGGATTCCTGGCCCGATTACCTGCAAGAACAAGAACAAGAACACTGTTAGCATTTGCTTACCTACGAGTGTGCCCTGCTTCTGTCCTCCGCTCTGGAATCCCGAACATCCAGCATCTCGGCGACCGCTCGCTCAATCTTGAAAGCCGCAACCTGAGAAGAAAGGGAACGGAGAAGCAGCATTAGTAAGCGTTTATTCTTCAACATAGGAAAACAACCAAAAAAGGCGCATGCTTACCTGAACTTGACTTGCTCTTGGTCCACGTCCATTCCGGGCCATTTAACGACCTGCAAGACGAAAGAAAAGGCCGATTAACATGCAGAAGTTCTAGAAAGCGGCTCGTGCAGCGCTTTACTCACCGCTCTCCATCTTCTCAGCAACATGCAGTCCGGAACATCGCGGCGGCCTACAAGAAAGGGAAAACAAACAGGTTAGCACAAGAAAGGCACATAGCGCCACGCTTCGTGCTTTCGCTTACCATCTCGTGCACAGCCCCAGGCAGCACCGCATCACCAGAACTCCTTCCGCACCTAAGAAAGAAGTAAAGAGATTAATAGGGGCAATTGCAAAAATAAAGGACAAACTACCAAAACAGCAAACTTACCTGGCGAACGGAGTCGCAGCAGGCCTGGACTCTGAGGGGCCCGCACCAGGGAAGCAACTAGGTTGCGACGCGCCCATCCACAACGCGCCCCTGCACAGAACAGCAGGATGGAGAGCACACCATACCAAAAAGCAAGGTGAAGGGAGCCCTAAGGGGTTGTTGGGGTCCACAAGGGAGGTGAGCTCCGGGCTAGAAGAGACAATAAAGCTAAACCCAACTCCTGTGTTTTTAGACCTGGCCCTCAGCAGAACAAGAGTCCAAGGGAGTGAGTCCAAGGTTGGAAGCAGTCCAGCCAGACTGGGTGGCGTCCTCGTGGATATCAGGTGAGCGTTACAGAATGCGAAGCCTCAAAAACCACAATCCACCTGGGCGTCATGGAAACCTCAGAAACCGATCAGTTAGCTCAGATGCTGGGGCAGTTATGCGCTGAGGTGCATTCAGCCAGGCAGGAGACCAATGCCTTGCGGAGGGAATTGATAGTGGCTAAGGAACGCACTGATGATTTAAGTAGACAGTTCCTCCAATCACAGGCTGGACAAGCCCCATTGCCTGGGAATGTTTCTTCGATGCCAGCACCGCCAATCAACCCGGTGCAGATAACTCTCCCAGGAGCAGTTCCTTTAGCCCCACCGGAGCGTTTCACAGGGGACCCTAGAAAGTATGCAACATTCATGAACCAACGTCGTCTCCATTTTCTTTGCAGACCTGGGGCCTTTCCTAATGGACAGTCGCGGGTTGCCTTCGTGTTGTCTTATCTGAGTGGCAGCGCTGCAGACGGGTCTGTAGCTTTCGTTAGTCAGGATGACCCACTGCTACGTGACTTCGGGGGCTTCCATCAGTAGATGGAAAAGCTCTTCGCCCGTCGTACTCATGGACAGGCACTAGACAACGAACTCTTGTCCCTCCGTCAAGGAAACTAAGACCTATTGACATATATAGTGACCTTCAACAGGCTTGTGGTCGAAGCAGGGTGGCCAGAGGAGAAAAGAACTACGCTGTTTCACCGGGGAATACGGGGGGAGCTAAAGGATGTTCTTGCCCAAGTGGTGGATCCACCAAAAGACTGTGGAAAGTTTATTAATCTTGTGGTTCAATTAGATCACCGGTTGCAAGACCGAAGGGCAGATCAGAGCAGACCAGACACTCGCTCTATGTTCGTGCGGTCGAAGGACAATGTCCCACGGGTGGCAGACAATTCAGTGGAACCAATGCAACTGGGAGGGGTAAGACCCCCTTTAACCAAAGCGGAAAGAGACAAGTGAAGGGAACAGCAGCTATGCCTATACTGTGGAAAAGCAGGTAATTTCCTCAAAGAGTGTCCAGTAAACCCACCAAGGAGAACTGTAGGAGCCACGGATAAGGAAAACACGAAGGAAGAGTCGGAAAACTACCAAGCCCGGCAAATGTAGGGGTCCGTTTGTCGAGCGATGACTACAGACCTCCCATTTTGCATTGCCCGTGATCCTAATCAGCCACCAGCAGCCCTCTAGAATGCATACTGTAGAAGCATACATCGACAGCGGAGCAGTTGGGAATTATATGTACCAGGATCTTGCAGCAAAGTTGGGGCTCTCTCTGTGCATTAAGTCGACCACTGAGACAGTGACCACCGTTGATGGTACAGAAATAGCTTCCAGCCCAGTATCCAAATGCACAACAGTTCTAACCCTTCTGTGTCAGGATGGTCCCCGGGAATCTATTGCTTTCAATCTCATCAAGGCACCACAGTTCCGGTTGATCCTAGGGATGCTGTGGTTGGTCACACACAATCCACATATTGATTGGCGTGCAAGGGAATTGGTATTTTCTGAAGGCTGTACTCACACTTGCTACTACAAAGGAAGGAAGTCAACGAATACAAGCCCATCTGTTCATGGAACAGCGGCAATAACCCTTGGTGTAATCGGAACCCTACCAAGTGAATACCAGGACTTTCAAGTTGTGTTTCAAAAGGAACAAGCTAACACCTTGCCACCACACAGACCCTATGATTGCCGGATCGATCTGGTACCCGAAGCACAAATCCCTTGTGGTCGAATCTATGCGCTTACAGAACCAGAGAATCAACATTCCTGGAACTGTTAGACCAAGTCAAAGATGCCCAAATCTACACGAAGTTGGACCTTAGAGGAGCATACCATCTTGTCCGAATTAAAAAGGGGGATGAATGGAAGACCGCGTTTCGTACCAAATATGGCCTATACGAATACAAGGTAATGCCATTTGGCCTTTGAAACACCTCCGCTGCATTTCAGTATTTCATGAACAATGTCTTGAGAGAGCTGATTGACGGTCTATATAGACGATATCCTAGTATACTCGGCTTCAAAACAGGACCACGTCAAGCATGTTCGTTCCGTCCTCACGAAGCTCCACCAACATCACCTCTATGCCAAACTCGAGAAATGTTCATTTCACGTCACCGAGGTAGAGTTCCTCGGCTTCATCCTCACCCCAAAAGGAATCCGAATGGATGTGCACAAGGTTGACGCCATTCTAAACTGGCCAGCCAAGTTCCTTCAAAAGGGATCCAGAGCATGTTGGGCTTTGCAAACTTTTACCGCCGGTTTATTCCGGGATTTTCTCAAATAGTGCATCAAATCACATAATTATTGAGGAAATGCAACAAGAAGTTCCAGTGGACGGAGGAGGCAGAAAAGGCCTTCCAAGAACTCAAGGTGAGGTTAACTTCTGCCCCGATCTTACAACGTCCTCACCCAGTGGTGGAAACAGACACCTCCAGCATGGCGATGGGTGCTGTGCTCTCGCAAAGGGACCCACAAACCAGCCAGCTACATCCTGTAGCCTTCTGGTCGCGTAAATTTTCACCACCTGAACTCAGTTACGCTATCACAGACAAGGAGCTCCTAGCCATCAAATCAGCCTTCAAGGCCTGGCGACACTATCTTCTAGGTGCCAGGCCTACTATCACCGTGATAACTGACCATTGAAATCTACAATATCTGAAAACAGCAAAGGCTTAATCCTCATGACAGCTACACTGGGTCCTTTTCTTTGCGGAGTATGATTATGTGATCACGTTTCGACCCAGTGTCAAAAACGGAAAAGCTGATGCCCTTTCCCACATGGGTGGCCTTCATCCTGAGTGACAAGCTCCTGGGCATTACAACCACGATGACTCAGGACGAACTACTGCAAGAGATCCGACACGTGATGACTCCCGAGTTGTTACAAGAATGGAATTCGCGGGGAGAACACTATGCGATCAAGGACCAACTACCATACTTCAGGAACCTTCTATTCTTGCCCAAGAAGGAGCTTCAGGAACAGGTCATCTCAGGGTATCATGACTCCTTAATTGAGGGTCACCCTGGAATTGCTAGGACGCTGCCAAGGTAAAGCGAAGCTACTGGTGGCATATGTGGCATAAGGAGGTAATTCAATCAATCATCTCTTGTGGCATATGTGCACAAAAGAAGTCGTCTAAGCAGAAATACGCTGGACTCCTTAGACCACTGGAAATTCCACCGGTGCCCTGGCATACATTATCTCTTGACTTCATCACCGACATACCGTCCAGTCAAGGATACAATACCATTCTCGTGGTCGTAGACTTGTTTTCTAAAATGTCTCACTTCCTGCCGTTTAAAGGTCTCCCAAATGCATCCAGCCTGGCAAAGGTATTCCTCGAACACATTGTAGGACTCCATGGGTTCCCGTCGGTGCTGATCTCTGACCAAGGTACTCAATTCGTATCCAACTTCTGGAGAAAATGCTGTTCAATGGCTCAAAATCGACATCAGACTATCCACTAGCCACCACCCCCAAACGGATGGCCAAACAGAGAGAACGAACGAAACGCTTGAACAGTACCTGCGCTGTATGTTACACCAAGTGGAAGGGAATTGGAAAGACATACTGTAGATAGCCGAGTATGCTTATAAAAATTCCATGCACAGCAGTACCGGACAGACCCCATTTTACACAATATACGGCAGACATCCACACACCTCCGAACTGGACGTCCCCACGACTCTGGAAATGCTGGACATTAAAACCTTGCACACCATAATTTCTCAGGCTTTCACAAGAGCCGTCGAACATTTACGTCAAGTCAAAGACCGCTAAAAGAAATACGCAGACCAGCGTTGTGAAAGGGCTCCCAACTACCAGGTGGGAGACGAAGTTTGGTTAACATCAAAATATGTGCCTATAAAAGAACATTTCCCCCACAATATTTAGGACCTTTCACCATCAAATCTATTGTAAACCCAGCAGCAGTTAAGCTGGCTTTGCCAGCCAACATGCATATTCACACTGTGTTCCATTTTTTTGTTTTCTTTTTTGAAACTTTCTTTTTTCGATTTTCCACAACAACAATTACAGAACAGCCATACCCGCATTTGGGTGCAATAACAATGCGCCTTCAAACTCCCCCCACCCTCTCACCCTCCTGCCTAGCTCCGTCAGTCCTCTAAACTCCTCAGTGTGATGGCTCTTCTTACCAACTGTGTCAGCGCGGGTGACCAACCCTACGCCTTGGTAAGTTAGGGGTCTTTCTCTGGGCTACTTCGCCTTGCCGGGGTCGATGATGTGGACTCATCTGAGTTATTGATTAAATAAGCGACAAGTGGACCCCATATGTCTGGGGGGCGTGCGTGTTGGGGGAGCGTCTTGATGAATTCTGTTTTGACGTCCTGGCAATAGAGAATGTCTTTTCACCAGCCTGCCTCCGTCGGGACTGGCCCCCGTCCCCACGACATGGCAATTCTCCTACGAGTTAGTGTCATTAGGATTCCCGCCAGTGTCCTTATTGCTGGTGATAGGTGTAGTTCCACCAGCGGGACGGGATGTAGTTCTTCCCTCACCATAGCCGACGCGGTCCGCAGGACCTGCGTCCAGAAAGGGGTCAGCGCAGGGCAGTCCCAGGCAAGGTGAAAAAAGTCAGCTGCTAAGGTTCCACATCTTTCGCACGCCGCTGATGACTCTGGCCGTTGTAGGCATTTTTTGGCAGGGTTGTAGTACGTTTGATGCAGGAAGTTAAAATGGATTTGTTTGAGGCGCAAATTCAAAGCTATTTTTAGCATCTGCCTCAGGATATATGTCCAATCATCGTCCGGAATTGAGGCGTGGAGAGACCTCTCCCATCTTTTTTTTGTGCGGTTATTGACAGGTGTAGTGTCTTCTAGCAATGATTTGTAGATTTTGGAGACCAGTCGGCCCTCGCCTTGTGCTTGAATTACGTTGTGTAATAGTTGCCATGTTGGTGGTTGTTGTGGAAATGTGGGAAAGAGTGCCTGCAGGGTGTAACGGAGTCTGAAATATAGGAAAATGTCAAGAGAGGTGTTGCTCCCTTTCTCTTTGGCTTGTAGGGGTGTTATAAAGGTTCCCTCACTAAATACATCTCCCAGTGTGATTATCTGTAGTCTCTCAACCCATTGATGGAAGACCCTTTCTGAAGTTAGGGGAATCCCTGGTATGAATTTGATCGGGAGGAGAGGGGAGAATCTGGTCTGGACTTTGTAAGCTTGGGACATTTTTTTCCAGATCCCATAGGTCGCGAGCACTACGTTCATGGTATTGTGGGGTACTGGGAGGTGACTGATAATGACGGCTCTCAGCAGGTTGGGTGTCGCTAACGCTCGTTCAATTTGGACATGAGGCCTGACCCAGTGTGTGGAGTACCAATGGCTGAGGACCTGTGCATGGGCTGCCCAATAGTATCGGTCCAAGTCGGGGAGTGCCAGGCCTCCGCTGGAGACCGGTAGTATTAATATCAAATGTGCCACTCTCGCTGGTTTGCCAGCCCACAGATGTTGCAGGACTAGGCTTTTAACTCGCCTCAAGAAGAATTGTGGTATTAATATGGGTATGTTTGCGGATAGGTACAGACGTTTTGGTAGAATCACCATTTTAACCAGAGAGGCCCTCTCCCATTGGGTCAGTGGAAGTGTCCTCCATCGGTAGACCTTCTCATGGAGCATTTTTGCAACTGTTTCGTAATTGTCACGGAATATGTCTTGATAATTTAGCGACATACATATCCCCAGATATCGTACGTGGGAGAGCTCCCAAGCAAAATGATAGTCATCTGCAAATACCCTGGTGGCTGGGGTCAGCGGGAAGATAATTGATTTAGTAGGATTAATTTTCAGGCCGAGACAGCCCCGAATTTAAGTACCTCGCTCATGATCGGGTTTAGGTTTTCAATCGGGTCATGGATGAATAATGCTACATCATCCGCGTAGATGGAAATTATTAGTTTGTGAGGCCCTATGGAAAGCCCTCTATGGATTTGTCGGGGCCGCAGATTCGATGCCAGGGATTCCATTATTAATGCAAATATTAGCGCTGAGAGCGGGCAACCCTGTCTGGTTCCCCGTTGTAGATTGATACGATCGGACCTCGTTGATCCCAATATGATGGAGGACTGGGGGTTGGTGTACAAAAGGGAAACTAGTTTGATAAACTGGGCACCTAGGCCGAGTTGTGTGAGCACCGCGAAGTGGAAGGGCCATTCGACCAAATCGCAGGCCTTCTCGGCGTCTAATAGGACAGCTACTGCCTGAAGGGTAGGATCAATCGCCTCCATGACCCCGAATAGTCTTCTGATGCCGAAGGTCGTGCTGCGCCCAGGCACAAATCCTGCCTGATCTGCAAGCACCAAGCCGGGCATCAGGGGGAGAAACCTATTGGTCAGAATTTTTGCTAGAATCTTGTTGGTAAGATTGAGCAGTGAAATCTGTCTGTATGATGTGCACTCTTCGAGGGGCTTGTCCTTTTTATGAAGGAGAATTACATTGTCTTCACGGAGTGTCTGTGGGAGGGCCCCAGTTTTCACTGCCTCCTCATACACTTCGGAAAGGAGAGGAGCTAGTATGTCTGCAAAGGTTTTGTAAAATTTCCCAGTTAAGCCATCGCGTCCAGGGGCTTTGGTGTTTGGAAAGGTTTTAATGGCATCTATAATCTCCTCTGTTGAGATGGGTTCATTCAGGGGTTCGCATAGTTCCCTCTCTACCAAGTAAAGCTCGGTGTCATTTAGGTACCCCCGTAGGGATTCAGAGTTGGGGTTGTGTTTGGAGGTATATAGTTCTTGATAGAAAGTTCTAAATTCTTCCACTATTTCTTCCTCTGTGTGTACTAACGTGCCTTCTTTAGTGCCTACTCTTTCAACCAGTGTTGGTTTCCTGTCTGCAGCTATTAACCTGGCGAGGAGGGCTCCTGGTTTTTGGCCCTCTCCATATTGGCGGATTTGTTGACCTTGACCCAGGAATTTTAGTTCACGTTCTGCGGTGGCTCTGTTAGGCAGAATCCTGTGCAGTGCCTTTAGGGACCACTACACACAATTAAGACTACAGGTGGCAATACAAGTCTTACCTTTGGTACAAGCCTGTACTACTATGTTAAAGTGGTAGCAGTAGCGGAGTAGCCAGGCTTATCTCAAGTGTATAGGAGCAGTATCAGAGATTACACAAAGGGACCACAATTACTGTGACTCAAGCAAACACTGACTTAAAGTTTCAGGTAAAAAATATAAGTACATTTATTTTTAAACCATTTGTTATTAACACAACACTTCTATTAATTAAAAAAACCACACATAAAATATACTACAACTAACCAGTTCACTTTGTACAGTATTATTTGAGGTAAGTACCCTGTGTTTGAATGGACCGGTGTTATGAAACAGAACATGTTACCGTGAATACAATTGCGATCACTTTTTGACAGTTCGGTCTACTAGATAAACGCGTATCCGCGGCAAGAAATGCTACCGGGGTAAAAACACACTTAGCACCCGAAATACCCAGAGAGAGTTGGGGGCAAAAATCACAGGCAATATGTTGGTTAGGCAGACAGAATCGAAGAACACACATAGACAGGAATTCAAGAGTCAAGGGGCCGGAGCCAAAGTCAAGTGACACCGGGTGCCTGTTGTCGAGGATCACACAGTCGGACAGTTCGAGATTCAACGTTGCCAAGAGTCCTTTGATATTGTCAATGTTCGGAAGCAAAAGTTATAAGAAGGAGGGAAAAGTAAGGACAAGCCTTAAAGTAGGGAAATAGGGATTTCACCCAAAATTCCTCAAACAGGACACAGTACCTTTCTCAAAGAACAAAGCTGGTGCCACGGCAGTTGTTCCTGTTGGTTTGCCGCAGACCCATGCTTTCCTGCAGCTTCAGCATGAAGAAGGACAATGAGGGGGTCCGCACCACACAGGGATGAGCAGCGACAATAAATAAAAGGTGCGCTCCTTAAAAACAGGAGAGGTTCTTCAGGTGGCTATCCAGACCACTACAGCAGTGTGCAGCGATTTCGACCGTGAAGGTGACCTCGGGCTGAAGAAGATGAGCTGGCTGATTATCCCCACCAGGCCCAAGGGAAGAAGACTCCGGATTGGATCTCCTCTTAGTCGTTCAAGGGTAGATAGCTCAGGACTGCAGCAGGGCTTCACCGGTACGGGGTAGTTGCAGCAGTCGACCTCTCCTCCACTTCTCGTCGGTTCCTTGTAGTTCCAGTGGCGACTCTCTGACTTTCAGCCCAAGAGACCTGCCTTTTATGCGCAAAACCCCCATTCACACAGCCTGGCTGTCAATCACCCAGCAGGGGGGTTGTCCAGCCTGGACAACCACCTTGCCCAATCATGTCAAAGTGCGACTTGGGTTTCCTAGGATACCCTGTGCAGGGGGTGACTACACCCCTCCCTCACATTCAGCCCACCTAGACACCCAGGTGCCCTGAGGAGGGCTTCTAAGTAGAAGCACGCCAAAAGACAATGAACAAAGAAGTCAAACCTAGTTTGCCGCGCAATGTAAAACACAAGAAGGAGTTTAACAAAATGAAATGGCGAATAAACTGCACCGGAGCCAAACGAAAAAGGATTTGGTCAAGAGGGTTTAAGTCTGAGGCTAACACAATAGCTTACAATATTACCACGGTTATATAAGATAACCGCCGTAGAAATTTAGGGTAGATACCACTGCCACCAGCCATGTCTAAATGTTTAAAAGAGCGAAACAATGCTCTAGGAGGTACAGATAAAAAGAGTTAAGAGTTAACCCTTCCAGCACTCCATGTCAGATGGTGTGTACTGGATCTGTGGTTAAATTTGGCTAAGTAAAGTTAATGGTAACTTTACCATTTTCTGGGGGATGGTAGTCGCCTCAGAAATGGATTTGGGGGGAGTCTGAACGACAACCCTGTGCCACTGCACAGAAGGTGCTGTCTGACACACACAAAGAAGGGGGCTACTGAAGTGGTGTACTCCAGAGCCCACAATCACAAAAACAGGTCAAAACACATAGCAAAATACAAGTAAGAGTGGGGGAAAAGCTCACACTCTTACCAAGTGGAAAGAAACAACTCCAGAGATCCAGCAAAGCTGCTGAGGGACTCACTAGGTAAGGGAAATTAGCCATGAAATGAGAATTCTCCCTAACACTCCCCCCCCCCCAGACTAAGGGACAGGAGGATTTAATCCACTCCTGGATGGTTCTCATACCTCTAGTCGGTTACAAACATCCTAGAGAGACCATCAGCATTTTGGTGGTGACTTCCTGCTCTGTGCTCAATGGAAAAATCAAATCCTTGGAGGCAGATTGACCATCTGAGTAACTTTGGGTTTTCCCCTTTCATTTACATCAGCCATCTCAAGGGTTGGTGGTCAGTCTGAATGGTGAAGGTAGATACATACAAGTATGGTCTAAACCTCTTCAGTGCCCACACAATAGCAAAACATTCACGTTCTATTGTTGCCCACCTTGTTTCAGGATCCTTTAACTTCCTGCTGATGAAACAAATGGGGTGTTCCCTACCTTTCTCATCCAGTTGACTAAGGACTGCACCTATACCTACATTTGAAGCATCAGTTTGTACAATGAAGGGTTGGTGATAGTCAGGAGCTCTTAGGACTGGAGCTTGACAAAGGGGTTTCTTCAGACCTTCAAAGGCTTCATTGCACTCCTCATTCCACTTGACCGTTTTAGGAAATTTGGGAGAGGAGATGACATTCAAGGGAGAAGATATGGTCCCATAGTTATCTATGAAGTTCCTATAATACCCAGTGAGACCTAAGAAGGCTCTCACTTGGGTTTGAGTAGTAGGGTTGGCCCAGTGTTGTACAGCTTGTACTTTGCTAGGCAATGGCCTTATTTCACCTCCTCCTACCTCATGTCCAAGTTAGACCACTGAACTCTGACCAATTTGACATTTGCTTGCCTTTATGGTCCGATGGGCCTGTTCCAGAGCCTGCAATACATAGCCTAGGTGTTCAATATGTTCTTTCAATGTAGGGCTGAACACTGCAATGTCATCCAAGTATGCCACGCAGAAGTCCTCCATCCCATTCAGAACTTGATTGACCATCCTCTGAAATGTAGCAGATGCTTTTAATCCAAAAGGCATTACCTTGAATTGGTAGAGGAAAGCTGGGGTAGAAAATGCAGTTTTCTCCTTGGCATGGTCTCTCAGGGCTATTTGCCAATAGCCTGACGTTAGGTCAAATGTGCTGAGGTACTTGGCTGCACCAAGTCTGTCCACCAGTTCATCTGTCCTAGGCAAAGGATGGGCATCAGTCGTTGTGACTGCATTTAGAGCTCTATAGTCCACGCAGAATCTCAACTCCTTGGATCCTGCCTTTGGTACAAGCACAACTGGGCTAGACCATGGGCTAGTAGAGGGTTCTATAACCCTGAGATCAAGCATCTTGTTGACCTCATTCCTTATATGGGTTCTTACATTGTCAGACATTCTGTAACCCCTGCTTTTGACAGGCAAACAGTCACCAGTGAGTATATCATGCTGGCCCCAAGTGGTTAAGCCTGGTGAAAGTGAGAACAGGGAGGAAACTGATTCAACAGTAACTTGCACTCATCCTGCTGGTCAGATGTGAGACTGGAAGAGAGATTAACTCCTTCCACTTGCTCATCTAAAGGTAAGCCTTTGAGGAGGTCAGGCAGAGGTTCACTCTCCTCCTCCTCCTGAGCTGAAGCTAGAAGCAAAGCTCCTATGTCAGGTCGAGAGACATATGCCTTCAAACGGTTGGTGTGAAAGACTCTGGGAGCCTCCTTAGGTTTGTCTAAGTCCACCAGATAGTTCACCTCTCCAAGTTTACCCACAACCTTGAAGGGTCCTATCCATTTGTCCTGCAAGGCCCTCTGCCTTCTGCGGACCATAACAAGAAAAAGCTGGTCTTGAGTAAACTCAACCATGTTAGCCTTCTGGTCATGCCAATGTTTGACCAGAGCTTGACCAGCCTTCAAGTTATCAGTTGCCTCTGCCATCATGTGTGACATTCTCCTCCGGAGACCTATCACATAGTCAGTCACTCTGACTGGCTTGGGGGAAGGAGCACTCTCCATCCCCTCCTTAATCAGGGCCAATGGACCTCTGACTGGATGGCCATAGAGAAGTTCAAAGGGACTAAATCCTACGCCCTCCCGAGGGACCTCTCTATATGCAAAGAGAAGGCATGGCAGTAGAAGGTCCCACTTTCTTTTAAGGGGTTCTTCTAAAGAACCTATCATGCTCTTCATAGTTCTGTTAAACCTCTCATTCGTTAGAGGGTGGTAGGCACTTGAGAACTTGTAGGTTACTCCACAGGTTTTCCACATGGCTTGCATGTAGTTGGACATAAAATTTGATCCCCTGTCAGATATCACCTCCTTAGGAAAACCTACTCTGGTAAAAATACCAAGTAGGGCCTGGGCTACAGCCGGAGCCGTAACAGTCCCCATAGGTATGGCTTCAGGAAATCTAGTGGCATGATCCACTACAACCAGGATAAACCTGTTGCCTGAAGATGTGGGAGGATCAAGAGGACCAACAATGTCAATCCCGACCCTCTCAAAAGGAACTCCCACTTAGTGCCACTGGGAGAGGCACTAAGGATGCCACATTCTTGGATCCACTCTTGCCAGAGGTTTGGCAAGTGTGACAGCTTCCTCAGAATTTGTCTACTTCTGAACCCATCTTAGGCCAATAGAAGTAAAGAGAGAGCCTTTCCTTGGTCTTCTTAAAACTTAAGTGACCAGCCAAAGGTATCTCGTGGGCTAACTGCAGAAACTGGAGTCGGTTCACTAGAGGTACTACACGTCTTTTGCTGTCTCCAGGGGTTGACTCAGTTGGTTCACTGTAGAAGAGGCCATCTTCCCAGTCCAACCTATACTTCCCAGGCTCAGTCCCATTGAGCTGAGAAGTTGCCTGTTGGCAAAGACCTTCCAAGGTAGGACATTCTCTTTGTCCCTTACTGAAATCTTCCCTATTGGGTCCACGTTCTGCCAGTAAAGACTGCAGCTCAGGATGGTCAACAGGGTCCAGCTCTCCTACCAAGGTAAGATCTTCTTCTAGATCTGATCCCTCAGTATCTAGTTTGACCATACAGGGTTGAACCTCACACTCAGCCTCCGCTGGTGTGGGAGTCACAGATGTGACTTTGGACAGTCTCTCGAGATGTCCTTCTGGGCACAGGAGTTCTTGCTGGTTTCTTGCTGGCAGACTTGGGTTTCCCCTTGGTCTTCCCTTGCCCTGCAATTGCAGTAAGTAAGTCCTGTGGACTTGGGGTGATAGTTTCCTCTATCACGTACCCAGGAGAGCCTCTCAAGGTTCTCTCCCTTGCAGACCTTGTGAGCTCCTGCTTCCTTCTGCTGGAGGGCCTGGGGGTACTAGACACAACTCCAAGAGTTTTAAGGTCATTCCCCAGCAGGACCCTCCCAGGTACGTTATTTTACACACTTACAGGTATCCTGACAGTCATGTCATTACACTGGATGAGAGCTGGTAACTGGGGAACCATTTGCACAGGGCCTCCAGCTACCTTGGTTAAGTGTTTGGGTGCCTTACCAATATCCTCCACCTTGAAAAAACATTCCTCAACCACAGTTATGCTGGCTCCAGTGTCTCTGATGGCAGGGGTCTCCTGACCATTCACAAGAACACTATCGTTGTAATACTCTTTAGTATTATCTGGGATTGAGTTATAGACATCTAAGTTCTGTAGTTCCCAAAGACCCAAGGACATTAAAGAAACACTAGCTGAGACTCTCATGGGCTCATCAAATAGTAACTGAAAGTTTCCACTGGTCATAGGTACTTCATCCACCTGGGAGAAGGCTAAGGAGACAGTGTTGATCCCTGAAGGTTTACCCTTACATCTGGGATCTCCTTTCACATGGTCAGGTAGCCCACAAACAAAGCATTTTCCAAATGCTCTCTGGAATGGGGGTTTACTCTGACCTCCATCTGATTTGGGACCAGATGGTACACTAGCCTGATTCGGTTTTCCTTGTGGCTTACCCTGGTTATGTTTGGGGCCCTCTTTTGGATTGGAATTATTGGAATTCTCTTTGTTGTCTTTCTTTGGCTGCTTTCCCTCATCCTTTTTCTGAGTTGCCCCAGAATCCTTGTGAGTGGCCCTGTTGGCAACCCACCAGTCAGCAGCCTTAGCTAGTTTCTTAGGTCTTAGGATCTATCTCCTTTGAATCAGCCAAGTGCTGTCTAGGCTCAGGGGAACAGACATCAAAAATAGACTCCAACATTACAAGATTCCTCAAACCTTCATAAGTGTTCACCTTGTAACCCTTAACCCAACCATCAAACAGTCACAAACCCAGGTAGCCCAAGTGGTACCATCATGCCTTTTGAGGGTCCTAAACCTCTTAAGGTACTGGGAAGGGGTCTTCGCAAATCTAGCTATCAAAGCTAGCTTCACACACTCATTATCCTGTTTATCCTCGCCCCCAACTCCATTACAGCATCACTTGCAACAGGGGGGAGCCTAGAGAAAAGCCAGGGAATCAGCTGATTCCCTGAGATACCTTGAATCCCATGATTGTACTCAAACATTGCTAACCAATCCAAAACATCAAGTTTAGTCTCATACATACCAATAATTTCCTTAGGCATACAAGGTCTCTTAGGGCTGGCAGACCTAGAAGACTCTGGGAGAGGAGCATTTTCTACAGACAATTTCTTCATCTCTAGTTCATGATTCAGCTCCATTTCTCTGAGCCTTAATTCTTGATGTTCCATGGCAGTTTGTGCATCAATACGTTTCACTTCCAATTCAAGTCTCATTTTCTCAAGTGCAATAAACTCATGAGTAAGAGTAGGACCTGTGGGGGTCCCAGTGGACAGAGCTTGTGCTTTCTGAGCAGGGAAGGGAGTTGTAGGGTTTCCTAACAAGGACTCATCTACTTCTTCCAAATCAACACTCTCAGAATCAGAAACATCAGTATCCACATTTGCTGGAGGGGTGGGGGGGGAGGCCCTTCTGACCCACTCTCCAGACTTTGTTTTCCTACTAACTTTGCAATCAATTCAGATTTCTTTCCATTACCAGAGAGACTCCTCTCCCTACACATGGTTCTCAAAACCTCAGCAGTGTAGTTCAAAAGACCCTCTTCAGTGTAGTTTTCCATGTTTGACATGATTTCTTAGTTAGATAGAATTAGTGGTGTTAACCTTGTGGTTAGTTGAACCCAAGCAATAGCAGCACTCTAAGTGTAATCGCTCTACTTCCAAATCCTCACCGCTGTACACCAGTGTTAGGCAGAATCCTGTGCAGTGCCCTTAGGGACCACTACACACAATTTAGACTACAAGTGGCAATGCAAGTTTTACCTTTGGTACAAGCCGGTACTACTATGTTAAAGTGGTAGCAGTAGCGGAGCAGCCAGGCTTATCTCAAGAGTATATGAGCAGTAGCAGAGATTACACAAAGGGACCACAATTACTGTGACTCAAGCAAACACTGACTCAAGGTTTCAGGTAAAAAATATAAGTACATTTATTTTTAAACCATTTGTTATTAACACGACACTTCTATTAATTCAAAAACCACACGTAAAATATACTACAACTAACCAATTCACTCTGTACAGTATCATTCGAGGTAAGTACCCTGTGTTTGAATGGACCGGTGTTATGAAACAGAACACGTTACCGTGAATACAATTGCGATCACTTTTTGACAGTTCGGTCTACTAGATAACGCGTATCCGCGGCAAGAAATGCTACCGGGGTAAAAACACACTTAGCACCTGAAATACCCAGAGAGAGTTGGGGGCAAAAATCACAGGCAATATGTTGGTTAGGGAGACAGAATCGAAGAACACACATAGACAGGAATTCAAGAGTCAAGGGGCCGGAGCCAAAGTCAAGTGACACCGGGTGCCTGTTGTCGAGGATCACACAGTCGGACAGTTTGAGATTCAACGTTGCCAAGAGTACTTTGATATTGTCAATGTTCTGAAGCAAAAGTTATAAGAAGGAGGGAAACGTAAGGACAAGCCTTAAAGTAGAGAAATAGGGATTTCACCCAAAATTCCTCAAACAGGACACAGTACCTTTCTCAAAGAACAAAGCTGGTGCCACGGCAGTTGTTCCTGTTGGTTTCCCGCAGACCCACGCTTTCCTGCAGCTTTAGCACGAAGAAGGACGATGAGGGGGTCCACACCACACAGAGATGAGGCCGGCAGCAGCGACAATTAATAAAAGGTGCGCTCCTTAAAAACAGGAGAGGTTCTTCAGGTGGCTATCCGGACCACTAGAGCAGTGTGCAGCGATTTCGACCACGAAGGCGACCTCTGGCTAAAGAAAATGAGCTGGTTATCCCCACCAGGCTGAAGGGAAGAAGACTCTGGACTGGATCTCCTCTTAGTCGTTGAAGGGTAGATAGCTCAGGACTGCGGCAGGGTTCACCGGTACGGGGTAGTTGCAGCAGTCAACCTCTCCTCCACTTCTCGTCGGTTCCTTGTAGTTCCAGTGGCGACTCTCTGACTTCCAGCCCAAGAGACCTGCCTTTTATGCACAAAACCCCCATTCACACAGCCTGGCTGTCAATCACCCAGCAGGGGGGTTGTCCAGCCCGGACAACCACTTTGCCCAATCATGTCAAAGTGCGACTTGGGTTTCCTAGGATACCCTGTGCAGGAGGTGACTACACCCCTCCCTCACATTCAGCCCACCTAGACACCCAGGCGCCCTGAGGAGGGCTTCTAGGTAGAAGACAGTGAACAAAGAAGGCAAACCTAGTTTGCCACGCAAAGTAAAACACAAGAAGGAGTTTAACAAAAAGAAATGGCGAATAAACCTCACCGGAGCCAAACGAAAAAGGATTTGGTCAAGCGGATTTAAGTCTGAGGCTAACACAATAGCATACAATATTACCACGGTTATATAGTATAATCGCGGTAGATATTTAGGGTAGATACCACTGCCACCAGCCATGTCTAAATGTTTAAAAGAGTGAAACAATACTCTAGGAGGTACAGATAAAAAGAGTTAAGAGTTAACCCTTCCAGCACTCCATGTAAGATGGTGTGTTCTGGATCTGTGCTTAAATTTGACTAAGTAAAGTTAATGGTAGCTTTACCCTTTTCTGGGGGACGGTAGTAGCCTCAGAAATGGAGTCGGGGGGAGTCTGAACGACAACCCTGTGCCACTGCACAGATGGTGCTGTCTGACACACACAAAGAAGGGGGCTACTGAAGTGGTGTACTCCAGAGCCCACAATCACAAAAACAGGTCAAAACACATAGCAAAATACAAGTAAGAGTGGGGGAAAAGCTCACACTCTTACCAAGTGGAAAGAAACAACTCCAGAGATCCAGCAAAGCTGCTGAGGGACTCACTAGGTAAGGGAAATTAGCCATGAAATGAGAATTCTCCCTAACACTCTGAATGCCAGCAGTTCCTTTTTGAGTGTGTCTTGGACATGCGGATCGTTTGTGGTGGAGCACTGAATTTCGAGGAGTTTTTGTCATTCTTCACTGGTGGCCAGTTCCCGTCTTATCAGTTTAAGGATGCCATTCTACTTAGCTAAGCATACCCCCCTGACAAAGCACTACAGTGTTTCCCAGAGCGTGCCTGATGAGGAGACTGAGCCTCGGTTGGTTTCTAAAAACTTTATCTAGTCCCGCAGCTCTGATGCGAACACCTGATCCAGTAACGCTCCTGGTTTGAACCGCCACTGGAGCCCGTTCCGTCTGGCGTCGGGGTGGGGGCTGCAGTCGAGAGTAACAGCGGCGTGGTCTGAGAAGGTTTTAGGAAGAATTTGGCAAGTTCTCCATTGGAATGGACCTCGTGAGGAGACAAGTAGGTAGTCGATCCGGGAGCTTGTATTGTGGACTGCCGAGTGAAAGGTGTAGTCGCGTTCCTCCCAGTTATTATGTCTCCACACGTCTATAAGATCATATGCTCTGCAGATTTCTCGTACCTGCAAGCTGGCTTTTGACACTGGGATAGAGGTGTTCTGTGACCGATCTTTTTGCGGGTCTAAGGTTGTATTCAAATAGCCTCCCCAGATGATTGTTGCAGCGCCTGTCTCTGCGAGGTGCGTGAGAACCCAATCAAAGTAATTCGCTCCATCCACGTTGGGGGCATAGGAGTTAACAAATATAATCTCTTTGCCTGCCAGGACTCCCCTCACCAGGAGTGATCTGCCCTCTGCGTCCTTTTCAGACTTTATCAGGCAAAAGCCGGCTCTTCGACTGATTAAAATCGCCACCCCTTTGGCGTATGACGAGTGCGATGAGAAGTACCTGTGGCAGCCCCAGTTTCGGGCCCAGTGGTGCTCTTTTCCTGGGAGGGATGCGTTTCTTGAATCAGGGCCACATCTACCTCATGCCTTTTTAGATATTGTAGGATTTTCCTTGTTTTGGATGGGAGGTTGCCTCCTCTAATGTTCCACGTGGCTACCTTGAATTGGGCCGCTGGGTTTCCGGTGTATAGCTATTTTGTATGTTACATCCCAGAGGGACTGCGGGGCCTTGCGGAGAATGAACATGGAGGTCTGGCGGGGGGTGGGTGGTGGGTGGCGCTTTTTCCCATCTTTTCTTCCGTAACTTTCCTTTCACGGACAACCCCCAACTTGTCCGTTTGGATACCCGTTATGAGTGGGAACCACATTGCTGCGTGTTCGTCCCTCATTTCCCTTCCCATTAACAGTTAATTAAAGTGAACTTTTGGGCTGTGTAAGGGGCACCAGGGGCCCTCCAAGCTGCGCGGCCCTGGAGTATTTAGCTCCGAAGTTTGTTTCGGTTGACTAGCCATTTTGGGATATTTGATTATGTCGTTGGCCTTGGTTGGTTATGACGGGTTTCTTTCATTTCTTTCCCTCTGTGCACGTGCCTGGCCAGGGTTTAACACTCCACATCCAGCTTGATCTAGGTACGCATTGGTTTCTTCGAGTGACTGAACGAAGTGAACTCTCCCGCCGTGTTGTATTCTGAGTCGTGCCGGAAAGAGCATTGAGTAGGAGATTTGGTTATCTCTGAGCCTTTGTCTGATGCTAACGAAGGATCTCCTCCGAGCCTGGACTGCCGGTGAGAAGTCCGGATAAAAGTGGATTCTGTCGCCGTCATGGTGTAGTTCTCCCTTTTCCCTGGCGAGTCGGAGGATTGTATCTCGATCTTTGTAATTGAGCACTCTTGCGATTATTGGGCGGGGGGAGCACCTGGAATGGGTTTGGTCGCTGGGATTCTCGATGATGAAGAGGTGGGAGAGAGCCTTGTGTCCGAAAAGAGTGGTGCACAACGTTTCCACATGATCTTCCCTTTTCGTTTGCAGCTGGTGTTCTCTTACCCCGACAATCCTGATGTTATTTCTTCTCGGGCGGCCTTCCAAGTCTTCACTCCGGGCGTTAGCCACTTTCATTTGGGCTTCGAGTTGTGTCACCCTGGTCTCGAGGGCTGTTGCACCCTCATCGAGGTTGGACACGCGGTGTTCCACCTCATTTAGGCGTTCCGTGTGGGTGTCTAGCCGATGTTGCAAGAGGTCTACTTTAGAGGATAAGCCGTCCATCTTGTTGTGACTTCCTATGCCCACCTTCAGGTCCAAGAGGAGCTCCCTAATGTCTGTTGAGCCAGCTCCCTCCTTCTTCTGGTGTGTGTTGTCTGCTGAGGGCTCCAGTTCCTCTAGCAGTCTGGGCGTCTTGGGAGCTGATCCGGCTTTAAAGTTTAGTTTCCTCTGTGATTTGTCAGTTTTTCCCATTTTGTTTGCGCTGGGGAGTTTGGCGTCTATGCACAGTCTTCAGCACCTCTGCTGTTGTTTGGGGGACAATCTTTTATATGCGTCTTGAGGCATCTGTATTGAGTTGTAGAACTGCACTCCGTCAGGGCGGTTTCTGCTGAGGTGGCTGATGGTAGCTTACTTCACCACCGTTCTCCCGTGGTTATGTGCAGGCAGGTTTGGGCGGGTGTGAGTAGAAACACAGCTGGCTTATTGCTATTGACGACTGGCTTGTTTTCCGCGCAGTGTTCAAGAGTCTCTTGGGCTGGGTCTCCCCTCTCCCCCTCCCCTCTCCTATGATGTGGGTTAGTGACTGGGTTTGCGGATTCCTCCCCAGTACGGATTGGCCTTCGGGTAGTGTCATAAGCCATGGCGATTCGGGGGCCTCAGTCTGGGGGACCCCCTACGCAGAGGTGTAGTGGCTCTGGTTGGTGAGCGTGGCATTGCCTTCGCCTGTTGCGAATGCAGCTTATGATACCAGTCAGCCAGATGCTGGTCTGCGTGTGTGCTTTACCTGCCGGGGTTATCGCATGCCGGCGTAATCCCTGCTGGTATGCTGCGAGGGGTGTCCTACCTCCAGACTCCGGGTCTTGCATTGAATCGGGGCCTCTTAGCTGGATTCTCTCCCCCACTGTCGCGGCTGGTCCAGCGAAGCCTCCTTCCGACCAGGTTCGAGGAGGCCTGGGCTGCAGAGGCAGCCTGTAGCCCGGACAGCACTCTCTCTCCGCCGCTCTTCCTGGATACGTTTTGGGCACCTCTGCCCTCGTTGTACGCCGGCCCCAGTCTCCGGTCGTCCTCGGCAGCTGTAATCGGAGGATTATGGGGCGTCGCAGCCTTGCTCTGCGGGGGGGGCAATTGAGAGCGGGTCCTCCGCTCTCTGCTGTGTGCTTGTCTGCGTGAGGCTGGGTTTGGGAGGGCCTCTGCACGTCGGCTCCCAGGGAGGGCTCAGCTAGTGTAGCACCACTCCGTCTCTGCTGTTCACAGTGGGCCGGGCCGCTTTTCCCCACTCGGTCGCTGGACGGCCTCGGGAGAGTTCTCAAGCCTTTTGCTGTCGGCTGGTCCCTTTCGACTGTGCCGGCTCGTAGAAGCACAGAAAGGCAAACAAGGGGTTTGGGCTTCTGATTTTGCGTCGGAATGCCCCGTTTTACTGGCTTCAGCTATCCCAAACGGAGATTCTCACAAAATAAAGGTGGCAGTCAGCCGAACTTTGCAGGATTATTAAGGATTAATAACGGGCCGCGCGGGAGCTCACAGAGATGCGCCATCTTGGTTGGCTCTCTGGCGGCCTCTTATCCTGTGTTCCATGTGTCTTTCTTGAAACCAGTCGAACCTGGAACCCGGGTAACCATACCACCTGAACCAGTAATGGTCAATGGAAAACCGGAATTTGAGTTCAAGAACATCCTGGACTCAAAGTACGTCAGAGCAAAACTATACTATCTAGTGGACTGGAAGGGGTATGGCCCGCAGGATAGGACATGGGAACCCTGTGACTATATCTCTCCTCACATTTCTGACGTCTCTAAGAAGTCACACTACCAGCTACACCTCCTCAGAGGTATCCTTCCTTTCCTCTACTTCCCCCAGAAGCTCACTGTCTCTAGAGCCCTGGTTCTCTCGAAGCTGGACTACTGTAACAGCCTCTATCTAAATCTGCCTGCCTCTACTCTCCGCCCTTTGCAACTCATCCAGAACAGGACTGCGAGACTTGTCCTTGGCCTCAAGCCCAGGGACCGTATCTCTCCAGGACTGCAATCGCTACACTGGCTCCCAGTGGCTGCGAGGATTAAGTTCAAAACCCTCTGCATTGTCGAAAAGGCCTTCTGGGGCCTTGGGCCAAAATACCTTCAACTCTCTCTTCCTAAATATCTTCCTTCTCGAGCTCTTCGCTCATCCGCCTCCAACTCCCTCAGGGTCAGCCGCTTCTCCAAGCAACGAGTTGGGGGTAGATCTCTCTCCGCAACAGGGGCCTCCCTCTGGAACAGCCTTCCTGCCTCCCTGAAACTTGAGGAGAACCATCTCCGGTTCCGGAAGCACCTTAAAACCTTCCTCTTTGCCTCTGCTTTCTCTCCCCCTCTCCCCTGCTAAAATTACTGAAACTGCACTGAATCTACAACTGGGCCACTCACCGATCTCGGTCCTTGGCCCAGCCACTCTCCCCTGCACTGCCTCCCTGGCAACCCCTGCACTTTGGGACTGTCTCTGTATAACTACAGCCCCCCTTTCCCAGCACTTGTCTGCACTTACCTTGCCACCAGCTGGCCCTTAGTATTTATCTTGTTATTCTACTAACCCTGTACTGCACTTTCTCCTCTCCCTTCGCCCTTGCACTTTTCCCTTCCCCTCTACCCTTGCACTTGCGCGATCTGAATGACACCTGGCCCAGTAGGATCGTCGTCTTGTCTCCCCTTTGTCCCCCCCCTGCCTCATCGCGCCTTGAAACACTTGTGTATAGCCGCGTTACAAATGCCATATCATATCATATCCCACGTTTGATATGGCGTTTCCATCGTGATTATCCGACCAAGCCAGGACCAAACGGGAGAATCACCCTGAGAGGGGCCTTGGGGGGGAGTGCTGTCATGACCCCTGCCCCTGGCCTTGGCAGACAGGCCATCTGGGCTGCACCACCGCCTTCCATCATGGCCTCAAGGGTCCCATCATGTCCCCCAAGACTCTCTTGGAGTCATTCCTGGCGCCTTTGGCGACAGGCTCATATGGGAATTCAGAGAACCGGAACTTACAATAGCATTTACACAACATGGATGCCCCCGCATGGCTCAGTTCCAGAATTGAGCCATGCGGTCTAGTATTTAGGGTGTGGTCAGGCCTGGGGGCACCTGGAATACCTGCAGGCTATATAAGCCACGCCCAAGCTGGGGAACACGCTTTGCGTTACTCTGCTGGTCGCAGCGTGACGCTCACCACGGTCTGTTGGAATCCTCATCTGCATTCCTGGCCCGATTACCTGCAGGAACAAGAACACTGTTAGCATTTGCTTACCTACGAGTGTGCCCTGCTTCTGTCCTCCGCTCTGGAATCCCGAACATCCAGCATCTCGGCGACCGCTCGCTCAATCTTGAAAGCCGCAACCTGAGAAGAAAGAGAACGGAAAAGCAGCATTAGTAAGCGTTTATTCTTCAACATAGGAAAACAACCAAAAAAGGCGCATGCTTACCTGAACTTGACTTGCTCTTGGTCCACGTCCATTCCGGGCCATTTAACGACCTGCAAGACGAAAGAAAAGGCTGATTAACACGCAGAATTTCTATAAAGCAGCTTGTGCAGCGCTTTACTCACCGCTCTCCATCTTCTCGGCAAAATACAGTTTGGAACATCGCGGCGGCCTGCAAGAAAGGGAAAACGAACAGGTTAGCACAAGAAAGGCACATAGCGCCGCGCTTCACGCTTTCGCTTACCATCTCGTGCACAGCCCCAGGCAGCACGGCATCACCAGAACTCCTTCCGCACCTAAGAAAGAAGGAAAGACATTAATAGGGACAGTTGCAAAAATAAAGGACAAACTACCAAAACAGCAAACTTACCTGGCGAACGGAGTCGCAGCAGGCCTACACTCTGAGGGGCCCGCACCAGTGAAGCAACTAGGTCGCGACAAGCCCATCCACAATGCGTCCCTGCACAGAACAGCAGGTCGGAGAGCGCACCATACCAAAAAGCAAGGTGAGGAGAGCAATAAGGGATTGTTGGGGTCAACAAGGGAGGTGTGCTCCGGGCTAGGAGAGACAATAAAGCTAAACCCAAACTCCTGTGTTTTCAGACCGGGTCCTCATCAGAACAAGAGTCCAAGGGAGTGAGTCCAAGGTCGGCAGCAGTCCAGCCAGACTGGGTGGCGTCCCCGTGCATATCAGGTGAGCGTTACAATGGCTGGCCGAAGCTATAGGAGTGGCCGGTGCGGGGATGGCCCTGGTGCAACTTGTGGAAGTTCTCTGGCTAGAAGTGGGGCAACGGAAGGCTACCCCCATAATTCCCAAGAGGTGGAGGAGAGCGGAAAAGGAGAAGCTGCTGATTTGTAATCCTAGTTTTCCATCGTGCGAATCTTCATTACAATAAAAAAGAAAACTCCTTTTCGGCCGACCACCTCTCAAAGACTGCACTCATGCAGGTGGGGCTGATGGCCATGGACGCCAAACTGCCCTCGCCACCTTGATCTGCCCCCACTAGCCACCCAATGCAGACAGCTCTCTGCACGCGCGCTCCTCACTAAGTGGACACATTATAGTGAGAGGCACACACTCGGAGTAAAGTGCCTCGCTGGCTGCGAGTGCCCCCTGGGCCTGAAGCAGAATCTCTTAAGAACGTCTGGTGCCCGAAATGTGGGTACGCAGTGTAGCACCAGAGCCAGACGTCCTTCAGAGATTCTGCTTCAGAGGCACTCATCCTTCTGAAGGACGAGGTCTAGAACTTCACCCGTCTGCGGAGTAAAGGAAGGGGACAAGAGGGAAGAGCAAGGTCAAAGATGGTCTGGACTGGGGAATGGAGTTTGTGATCGTGGCCATCCCACGTCAGTGAAAGGCGAGCAGAAGATCATCCTGGCTAACGCAGAAGCAGCAGCACTCCTGAAAGCGAGGGCCGTTCTGAAATAATGAGTACTCTACGCTGCTGTGTGCTCAGCTGGAGTGCTGCTCCAGAGGGCCCTTGCAGTAGGGCGGCTTCGCTGGGATTGCCCCGGCCAGCTGTCCCAGGAGACAGAGCCCAGGGCGAACTGTGTGCAAGTGGAAGGCACCGGCTCTGCCACCTGCGAGACTCTTCAGATGTTTTGGACTACCACTCCCATGCTCCCTCAGCTCACCATTGCCTCTGCTGAATAGTGCCACCAGGAGTTGTAGTCCAAAGCCTCTGGAGAGCCGGAGGTTGCAGACTTCTGCATTGCACACAAAAGAGGAAGAGGAGCAAGGAGTGTAGCTCATCATGGGCACGTGCTGAGGCCCAGGAGTGGCTACGATGGAGTGATAACAGTTTACTGCGCTCCAAAGGAGTAGATGCAAGTGCACTACAGCGATTGGAACTATTGCCAAAATACAGTTATTTGGAAATCTTGTTTGCTAGGGTAAGTTGGGCCCTATATATACTGCTGAGCGCAACACGATGCACTAACTAGTTATAGAAGCCCGCAGCGCACAATGACAACATTGGACAAGAAATGCGGGGGTGGGGGCCCGATTACTTATGCCTTTTGAGTGGACTTTGGGGCATATATATATATGCATTTGTTTCGCCAAAAGGCCTATACATGCACCAAGAACTGTGGATGGGTAGGTCTGCCTGCACCCCCACAACTCCCAGGAAAACCCAGGCACTCTGGGCCTCGCTGCCCTAGTCAAAAAGGAAGATCATCCTGGAATCATTCTGAAGTCATCCGATGACTCCATTTTAGAGTCATCCATGGATAGTTCAGGAAGATCATCCGAAGTATTCCCACAGGCCAAAATATGTAATGAGATGATGACTCTAGAGTCATTACAGAAACTACTCCAGGATGAGTTCGGATTACTTCCAGTGATGATCTTGGATTACTCTAGGATGACTCCATGACAACTTCAGGATGACTCCATGACAACTTCAGGATGACTTCAGATTACTCTAGGATCACTTCAGGATGACTTCATGACAACTTCAGGATGGGTGGGGATTACTCCAGGATGACTTCGGATTACTCTAGGATGACTCCATGACAACTTCAGGATGACTCAATGACAACTTCAGGATGAGTTGGGATTACTCCTGGATGATTTTGGATTACTCTAGAATGACTCCTTGAAAACTCCAGGATGACTTCATGACAACTTCAGGATGGGTGGGGATTACTCCAGGATGACTTCGGATTACTCTAGGATGACTCCATGACAACTTCAGGATGACTCAATGACAACTTCAGGATGAGTTGGGATTACTCCTGGATGATTTTGGATTACTCTAGAATGACTCCTTGAAAACTCCAGGATGACTTCATGACAACTTCAGGATGGGTGGGGATTACTCCAGGATGGTTCCATGATAACTTTAGGATGGGTTTTGAATTGTGAATGATTATTGCAGACCACTCCGGGATGAGTTTAAATGATTGCAAGATGCTTCCAAAAGATTTAGGAAAAGGGGTTGGATTACCCCAGGATGTAGCCCTTTTGAGTAAGATTGGTGGCATTACTTTAAAAGGACACTACTTAGACTTACGTATAGTGTACTGGAAAAACTATTAGGGAATTTTGCAGCCATCACTTTCCCTCTTTGACCTCTATGCTAGAGCACCCAAATGTCGTTAACTAAGTTCGCTGATTTAGTGTACAAATCTACAAATCCCCCCCATGTCACGAACCAATCTGTAAACTCCCTCATTTCATTTCTCACCTCTAGCTAGTATGTCCTCACACCCAGAAAACTCCCACAATTACAAAGCGCTGCACTAAAATACGCAATCTTCAAATGAACCCAAGCAATGGCTTCCTTTTGGTTTAATGCACCCGATATATGTTAATTAGAAGTCCTTCCTGGTAGAAGCAATGCAATCCCCCAAAAATCCCATAAAAATCCAAAAGCAATGCAAACTCAAGACAATCCTATAAAAATCCCAAAGCAATGTTAACTATAACCCTGAAAAGAAACCCTCCTGCAGGCATTACACTCATTGGGTCTTAGTCGTCATTTGGGTAAAATGATATGACAGTCGAACAAGGCTAATGGGATATTATCTATTTTAAAAAAATTACTAGCACCTGCTTTTTATTCAATTGCATTTATTAAAAGAGGCACAATGAGGTTCAACCTGAAAATTGGCACATATACACAAGCATGACTGTAGCAATCCCAGAACTGGGTACTTTACAATTAGTGCACATACATGGATTAAAAAAAATAATACCAGCCAGGGAGTCAAACCCGGATAAACCCAGTAAGCAAGATGTCAGGTACGGACAAGAGCAATTGTGAAGCAGGTACCCAGACTCAGCACAGCTTTCAAGGAAGTTAGGCGGGGAGCCAGAACCAGCCAATGAGTCAAACTGAGACCCAGGGCAAGCCCAGGGAGCAAGGGCGAAGGAGGGACCTGGAACCAGTGCAGGGAGCCAGATGGGTACGCAGACACAGCCCAGCAAGGAAGGAAGTTTGTTAGGGACCCAGAACAAGCCAGTGTGTCAAATGGGGAACCAGAGCAAGCTGGGGAGCAAGGGATTCTGATGTGGACCTAGGGTGAGTCCAGGGATCAGGGTAGTCAGATGGTGACCCAGAACCAGTCCATGGAGCAAGGGAGGGGGGCACAAGCACAGACCAGGGAGCTGGGGGGCACGTCCCATCCCAGGGAGGAAAACGGAGGTGTGGACACAATCCAGAGATTAAGCGAGAGGGTGATGCAGATCCATCCCAGGGATCAAGCAAGTGTTGGGGCGGCCCTTGATTAGCCTTGGGAGCAGAGGAGAGGGACGGCGCAGACCCAGCCCAGGACGTAAAGGGGACGGGATACCGGCCCACGGAGCAAAAGAGTCAGAGAGGGGAGGGCACAAAACCATGCAAGGTAGCAAGGGGTGGCGGGGACCGAGCCACAACGCAGGGAGCAAGAGGATTGGGGGCCCCAGACAAGTGCAGGCAGCAATGGAGTTCCCCTGAACCAGCCCAGGTAGCATTTTATAATACAATAACTAAATGTTTTGAAAAAAAAGATGAATTTTGCACTCTGTAAATAGTGACTAGACTTGCGTAGAAATAGACAAGTCAGGTGCCTTCTGCTTCAGACAGTAGATCCCAATTGTGTTTGGCAGTGCTTTTCGATATTCAACAGCAGAGTGTTCTGCAAAGCCCATTTCTGTTGCTTTAATGGATACATTCTGAAAGGCAAAAAGGAATAATTCTGTAGAAATTGTTTGAAAAGAGCTGGAAAAGGACATCTTACCAACCGGTAGATCTTGAAAGGAGGAGTTTAACAAACATAACTTCGCTGAAGAAGTGCCTAGCACAGAGATGCCTGGATGAAAGGAATCGCAGTAGACAATTAGCACTCTACAAGCTTCAAATAAATAGATTTAACATGAGTGTTCTGAATGGCATTTATGTACCTTTTATAGCTTCTTGTCGATGACAATCCAATATTAATCTTCCCTTTTCTGCCATTTTCTACGTTTAGGGTCCAGCTGTTTTTTCAGCAGGTAGCGGGCCAAGTTGCTCGTCTGCCTTTTTTTGCTGACATCACAATCTCCCTTGGTTCACCATGAAGCCTGTAACGAGAAGAATGTTCCTCTGTGTATATAAGAAAAGAAAAAGGATTAGATTTCTCAAACCTAAAAAACGATATCAAGATCTGGAAATTAGCAAAGCATTCGAAAATCATTCAGAACAAGTGCAACTATACAAAAGCTGAATGACAATCAGTATTAGTCTACAAATCATCCTACAAACTCTGTGATGCTCTGAAGTAATCAGTAAACCATCCCCAAATCATCAAGAACAAACATGTTTCATGGCGATGCTCTTGAAGTAATCAGTAGTTCATCCCAGAATCATCCCCATATCAACATCGAAAAACATGTTTTTGCTCTTCAAGTAATCAGCAGGTCATCCCAGAATCATCTGGGGCAACCTGTAGATGCTCCTGAAGTAATCGGCAGGTCATCCCAGAATCATCCCCAAATCATCATGGTGATGCTCTTGAACTAATCGGCAAGTCATCCTAAAGTCATCAGGAACAAAGAGTTTCCTAAAATAGGGATGATGCTGGCATCATCAGCAGGTCATCCTAAGCTCATCCCCAAATCATCACCCACCATTCTGAGACATTTGCTGATGACTTTAACAGCTTGATGACTTCTGATGATGTGGGAATGACTTCTAATGTAGTTCGATGATCATCAGATGACTCCAGGATGATCTCTAAAGTCATCCTTTTAGACTAGGGCGGGGGCAGGCTGGCCCTCAAAAGGTTAATGATAGACTGGGAACAAATTGAAGCAGTTATTTTGGGGCCCGCGCTCCAATGATGTGAGTCAACGCTGGTGAATTGAGGTTAGAGAGGAGTGCCCCTCTTTGTGGCGCTATGGCTGTACACAGCCTTTTGGGTACCATGCAGGACGCGAGGCAGTGAGAAAATCGAGCAGTACGCAGGCCCATTCCTGCATGGGACTAGCTATGCGAGGATTGGCCTGGCCACAAAAGAGACGATTCCAGAATGCTGGACAGATGCATCCTGGGCCAGAGTTCAGGGGAGAGGGAAGAGGGGGAGTACGTGCCCCTCCTTTGACGCCTCTGCACTCACTCCCCTTTCTGGCATTTCTCCTCACTCTCACCCCTTCCCCAGATCTATATCTTCCCTGTTCTCCCTCCTGCATCCGTCTTCCACTTTCTCCCACACCAGTCATCTCACCCTTCGTGTTTCTCCCATCACCCCCTTTCTATAACTTCCCCTTTCTTGTTGCTCAGCCTCCTCTTCCCATACCTGTACTCAGGGGTGAACTGGACATTCGGGAACTCTGGGATTTTCCCGATAGGCCTCTGCACCCCATATAGTTTATTTCCAAGTGCTCTCACAGGCAAAGGGATGGGCTTGCTGCAAATGTTTAACAGGGGGGCATTTTGAACATTATTTCCAGGGCCTCTTTTGGTTCCCAGTCCACCCCTGCCTTTACTCTTGTCACTCTTCCGATATCTCCCCCTTCCTTTCTGCCTTTTCTCCCTCCCATCACCACTCTTCCTGTACCAGCTCCATTTTCTTGTGTGCCCTGGTGCTGGAGTGCAGTGGCCAGGGCGGTTGTATGCAGGATGGTTGCTGCGTACCCTATTCACATGCTACAGAAATGTCTTTCTGTATTGCGTGACAACTCCACCAACCGGTACATTGGCATTTACAGAAAACACGAAGCAGCATTCCTCCAGTGCAGGGACTTTTCTTGGACATCTTTCGATGCAGGCCTTATTTTGCAAAGTCACGTCGCCTTGGCATATTTGCTGTTGTTTCCGGGCCCTGTGGTTTCCACGCAGAAAAGTGCAGGGTTCTTCCTCGTCTTAGAAGCCTGGACATTCATTTTCCTTGTTCTCAGTGAATGAAGCGAGGTGGCTTCTAAAAGGCAAAGCTTGGTTGCCCGGGGCACAGACTCTCATCTCATGAGTTCGGAGTCTTAGACGTGTCCGATTTTGGGTTGGTGAAGCCTTCAATCAGATGGTGTGCAGTGTCCCCCTCCCCAGGGCTAGGCCCCTTGCCACCAGGCACACAGTTGGCGCCTCTGACACACATGGTGGCAGCAGGGTTTAGCTGGTGGAGGGGGTGACAGGTTCGCTGAGGGAAGGAAGCCGCAGTGTCAGTGCTGCAGAGAGTCTGGACAGACGGGGGGAGTCGGGGACACCACCAGGTTACCACGGTTCGTGCCGGATGGACCCTGGCCCAATCACTTCTTCACACCTTCAGGCTTCACACTTACCTGTTGCTTTCTTTGAAGTCGAAAGGGAGCCGGGGACCGAGTCAGTCTCCTCCTCAGTCCAGAGAGGTCGGGGCCCGGGGTACAAGAAAAATAAGCCCGGCTGACTGCAACAACTGGGCTGCACACATGCTGGGCTGGCTTAGGCAGCAGGTTCTCTCCTGGCTCTCACACAACATCACGCCCAACAACAACGCCTGAAGTGAAGCTGGCGCCACGCTGCCTGTGTGCCCAAACAAGAACATCCACATGACCCACCCCCACCATGATATGTCATTTCATTGGCCCAGAGTAACAGCTAATGAAAACTGTATATTCTGTGTTACTATACAGAATTGAGCAAATACTGTATAGTAACAACAGAATATTAGTTTTCATTGGCTGTCAGTAGTCCTACCACGCCCAGCCAGCAATGGCCTGCTGGAACTCAAGCAGAGCCCGAGATAGAGATCACAAATCACAATGATTTGTGATCCAAACTCAACAAACAAAACAATTACACGTGTTCCGGTGCCCAAAAAAGAGTGCCGGTGTTGTCCAATGGCAAAGACCGGCACAAATTAAACACTGGCACATCAAAGATGACATCACAGTGATGACATCACGGATGACATCACATGTGCATTTACTTTTCATGAAAAGTCTGTACAAGGGATTCTTATTGTAAAGTTGATAAAAATGTATCAAGGATCATTGGAATAAAAATCATGAGCTATGTAGTGCATTAAGCAATGCATTGATACCAATAGCATTCTATTATGGAGTTCTTTCCAGTATACTAAGCTACTCATGTAGAAACATAGGCATTGTGTGCAGTATACATGATGGATGTGCAATATTAATAATCTTACCATGTTGCGCACTGTGAAACATTTCATAAGTAGCTAATAAAACCCACTTACAACATAATTGCATTATTACAGACAAAACACAAAGAGACAACAAAACATACAAATATAAGCATATACAGGGAAAGTGAAGCAAGCAAAAAAGCAGCAGTACTACCAGACAATGTTCGTAACCTAACTGCTTATCTTCATGCACAGAAATGATTGCTCTGCTTCAAAGCTACTACTTCCCCTAATTATAAGTGTCACATGATGTGACTGGACCGTAAGGAAAGTAGTGTGAGTAGAAAGTGTACAAATATGAGCATATCCAGGGAAAGTACAGTAATAAAAAAACAGCAAAACTATAAGAAAGTGCTGATAACCTTACTAATCATCTTCATACATAGAAAGCATTGCTGTCTTTCAAGCCTGTGTCTTTCCCTATGTATATGTTTCAGATGCTGTGAGTGGACCCTAAGGGAATGACTGTAAGAACATATTTGAAGGATACGTCTACAAATATAGTACCTTTTCAATTTTTTGTTCCTGACTGTTACTGAAGAAAACCATGTGGCCTATATATGTCAGTAAAGGAAAAAAGAGGGAGCCAGACATGTGATGTCATCAGTGATGTCATCAATGACATTTGTGATGTCATCTTTGATGTCCTGGGTTTTAGTCTTAGCAGTGCACGGTGGTGGCACAAGTTATGTTTGCTTAGGTTACCATAACTGACGAATTTCAGGTTTTTTTTGGTTTTACTTGGAACCATAACGTCCCTTTAACAAAGTTTTTGTCACTGAATTTCATAGGTTTGTAGTAGCGCAACTTAACCATAATGTCCCTTTAACAACGTTTTTTTCACTGAATTTCATAGGTTTTTAGTAGCGCAACTTAACCATAACGTCCCTTTAACAATGTTTTTTTTACTGAATTTCATAGGTTTTTAATAGCGCAACTTAACCATAACGTTCCTGTAACAAAGGTTTTTCACTGAATATACATATATAGATAATGTAAATTTGATAAATGTTTACTAGGATGCCCTTAGTTTATATACTTATAACATAGAACATCCTGAACCCCCTACCTGCGCTAGTGGGTCTAATATCCGCGTGTCAAACACGAAATTATATTGTGCCTCCTATTGCAATGAATATATGTATATTGGCCTACGCCAAGCTGCTTATAAGCCACTTGTGAAGAAATCCGTGTTGCAAGGTCCTGACCTTAGAATCTATGTAAGCCGCCATTTTAGGTCAATCCGCTATTTTAGGTTCTCTCTGTAAAGTCACTCTGTGAGTTAAAATGGTGGACGATGTCGTTCCAAAATACAACATGGCCGTCTTGACCTCTGTGTGTAATTAATATGTAACTTGCCTGCAGGCCACTTGTTTAGGTCGTGAACTGAGACCTTGTCCTTCGGTGACCTGTGTGTAAAGGATTACTTGTGCCAATGAAACTAATCTGCGAGCATATGTTAAGAACAATGTATTCAAATACTGAACTGAGAACACTTGTTTAACTACAATGTATTAATGTTTGAGAAGACCTGTATGAGACATCCAAAATACACAGTTGCAGTGTAGGCTTGTTGACGTATGAATTAAAGGCAAACTAATTGCATGTGGATATGCAAACTCGGCATGAACCCTAGATCAGTAATGTATTAGAGGAATATTAACCCGAAGTAGGGTTGGACATCATGTTCGCAAATGGTATAAAAGAGCAACGAATTCTAATGTACAGCGTCTCTCACTGAACACACTGAACCACGCTGGGGTTTGCTGTGTTGTACTGAGGGCCGATAGCTATCTGATTTTGTTTTGCTCTTTGTAACTGATTCAGTATAAATTAAAGATCTTTGTATGTTCGTGTTCGGTGTATTTCCTTTTGGGGTACTCAGCCTCGATATTTTGATTTTGTTTTCACAGTTGGCGCCCGAATAGGGACCCTCAAGATTGATGCCGGATTATCGAAGGTTGACCCTCGCTATCAGACCGGGATCGGACAGTGTGACAAAAGGGGCCCCCACTGAACGAGACGCGACACCTCAGCAGCGCTGCACAACCCGATCCCTGGACGATTAGCTTGTGGTCCAAGACGGCATCTTGACGAGGGTCCACTTATCGAGGCGGGCAGATTTGCCGAAATCACCAAACACGAGGTAAGATTAGTTAGGTAAGATTTTTTGTAATCCGATCGGACCTCCTTAGGATTGATCAGGTGAGTCGTGACCCGACTCTTAAATAATCCTGATAATTTGATTTTGGCGTATTGTATCTGCAGACACAATTATTGACCAGGTAACACCAATAATTTGATATGCCTGGGAAATTGTCTACCTGCTTCAGGGCGTTGTTCCGCAGCGATAGACAATCTTTGAAATTTAGCCATCCCGCACAACCGGAGGGGTCGCCGGCGTGTACTATTTACTGTAAGCATGGCATTGGAAGTATAATGTTTAATGATATTTGGCACAGACAAACCAGACATGCATCCGAACTTCAGTGGCCAATCAATGGTAGTTTTGAAATCCCTCGTATTGAGTATTTAGAGTCAATTCTATTAAAGAAAAAGGCTAGACCTGCAGCATTTGATGTTTTGCAGAATTGGAAAAAAGAAGCGTTGCAGCAACTTAAGAGTAGAGAAAAACATGCGTGCCGTCATAAAACGAACGCCGAAAAAGCATTATTGTATGACCAAGATAAACATTCTGAGTCGGCTAGGAATATGGATAGGGCTTTCTCACTTGGAATTCAGAAAATGTATCCTTCTAAAGACCTTCATGTTTCCGACAAATTTATCGACAAATTGCTAAATGAACGAAGGCCTGGTGCCTCTGCGCCACCTCCGTATGTTCCTCTTCCCGCTGCTTTGCCTCTTCCTGTTGTTCCTGCTCCTCCAGTTACTGTTCCTCCACCTATTCTTCCACCTATTCCTCCAACCCTTCCTATTGCACCAGTAACAGTACCTCCATTGAATTTGCCTGCTCCCCCCCTTTCAAGTGGTCCTGTGCCGCTTGTAGTCGATCATGGTGCGGGGTCAAGGGTTGTCACTCGCTATACCGTACCGCCAGAGAAGAAACGGGATTTGATTGCATGGGCTAAGCATTGTATGGAGAGAGATGATCAAGCTAATGTTTTTGCCACACTTTTTAATATGGATAATTTCCCTGAGAAAAATGTTTTTATTGAAGGTTTAGGGATTCATTTATGTGTGATGTGGGGCAAATTAAATAATACAGATCTCCCGCAAGGGTTAAGGGATCTAAACACTGTAGCGTTTTCAAGAGACACTGTGGAGAAAGTAAATGAGCATGTCGAGAGGTTATTTGAGTATAGAAAGGAGTTAAAAGAGTTGCAGAATGAAGATGACGATGGGGAAAGTATGTATATACAGAAAAGGTTCCTTCCTTGTCGTAAATCGATATCTGAGGAAGCACGAATTTGTACGAAAGACGCGCTTAGATGGATTTTAGATATGTCGATAACTCCAGCTGAAGTATATGACACATATAGTCAGTATACGCCAGAAATGCAGAGGAAAGTGATACAGGTAATGATAGAGTACCTACAGGATGATTGTGTAAAAAGAAAGATTAGCTGTCCCACAGAGTTATTGAGTATTTATAAGAGAGCTTTTTCATTTGACACTTCTTCGACTGCTTTAGCGCTCGACTTAGCTCTGTTGCTTAGTAAGCGTTCGGAGTTGCCTACTTCTCAGTTGCCTATGAGAGAGGTTCCTCCGACATTTGTCCTGAAGGTTGAGATTGCGGCTGATCCAGCAACAAATGTAGTCGCTGTGAACATTCCTGCACATTATGTATCACAGTTTGTTCATGTCCCGTTCTCAAGACAGGAAGTGAATACTATTAGACAATCTATTCCTGATATTAGGAAAAATCCTGAGCAAACAAGGCCAAGAAGAACACATAGAGCCTCATTACGAATCAGGCGTTAAGGGGTTAACGGCGCCGTAAATGGCGCCGACCCTTAACGCCTGATTCCGAGGTCCCTTTTTGCCATGGTGAGTTTAACGCCTGCTTTTTGCAGGCGTTAAAATCCATGGCGCTAAGGGACCATGGTGCTAATTACGCCACCGTAATTTACGGTGGCGTAATTAGTGCCTTCCCCACTCCCATTATGCCCTATGGGGCAAAAATGGGAATGGGGAAGGATAAAATGGGAAATGGGGATTTACCGCCCCACTCACCTTGGAATGGGGCGGTAAATCTGCCATCCACCATGGTGTAAATGTAGTTTACACCATGGTGGTAAGGGTACGACCCAGGCGGTAACTTACCGCCTGGGTCGTAATGAGGCCCATAGACATAAGCACGGTCGTGGAAACCAAGAGAATCACGCATAACTCCGCGCAGGCCGCAGAGATTATGGCATTGACCCGAGCTTGTGAACTTTCCGAAGGGCTTGCAATAAACATATATACTGATAGTCAGTATGCCTTTGGGGTGGTTCACAACTTTGGGAGACTTTGGTCAGAGAGATGGTTCTTAACTTCACATGGCACAAAAATCCAGCATTGCTCCCTAATAGTACAACTACTCTCAGCGCGTGCGCTCCCTACTCAGTTAGCCATCATAAAATGTGCAGCGCATCGAAAGATTACAGATGATATAGGAAGAGGGAATGCTTTCGCTGATCAGATAGCTAGACAAACTGCTGCCGATCTCTTTACGGAGATATATGTTTCAAGGGAGACTGTAGATGCCTATGCAATGGACGAGGGTGTTGGGTCTGTAAGGGATATCCAAGCTGATGCCACGTTAGAAGAATCTAAGAGGTGGGCTGAAGGCTTGGGGAAACTTGATGAAGACTGGTGTTGGGTGGACATAGTTGAAGGGAAATGGCTACTCCCTGATGCTTATGTAATGATGATGGTCATCATGGCCCATGGTCCTACGCATATATGTGCCCAGAAGGTCACAAAAATGTTAGAGAAAGTTTTTCGCAAATGACAAAATTTTGAAAATTGCCCAGCGCTATGTTCAGGACTACATGATTTGCCTACAACACAATGTGGGAAACGGGACAGCAGTTCCAAGGGGAAGTTTTGGGCCACCCTCTGTCCCCTTCGAAGTCATTCACTTCGATTTTATTGAAATGGAACGGTGTAATAATATGAAGTACGTATTAGTGGTCATCCGTGCTTTTAGTAAATGGGTTGAGGCTTTCCCTGTTAAAGATGCTACAGCCATGACTACTGCGAAAACCATGTTAAAAGAATACTTCCCGCGGTTCGGGCTACCAAGAGTCATCTGGTCGGACAATGGTCCACATGCGGCATTGCAGATCGACAAACGGTTCCATTCGGCCAGACACGCTCAGAGTGCCGGACTAGTAGAAAGACACAATGGTATCATCAAGAACAAGCTCGCTAAGACGTGTGCCGGCGCTAAATTAAAATGGCCGGACGCCTTACCGATCGTGTTATTAGCCATGCGTACAACCCCTCAAACTAAGACTGGGCTCTCTTGGGAGTCTTGGGAGACCTGCCAATATCTGGAACCTTCCTAAATGTAGATTTTTGAGAAATGTTGAAAATGTATTACTTTCAGATTATTGCAGCCAGTTGACTAAAAACCTGTATTTGATTTATCACCAGGTGCGAGAGGCTTTACCTGTGCGAAACGAGGGCCCGGGCCACAGTATACGGCCTGGGAGCTGGGTGCTCGTCAAGGCATTTGAGAAGTCTTCCTGTCTTGCACCTTGCTGGCGGGACCCATTCCAGGTCCTGTTGGTCACACAGACGGCGGTGCGGGTTTCTGGAAGAAAGAATTGGATCCACGTGTCGCATGTCAAGAAACTTCCTCACCCAGTGCTACACGATACAGAAGAAACAAAACCCCTCGCTAACGCTGCAACCAACGATCCCAAAGTAGTAAATAGCGCCGAGAGTGTATCGTAGAATTTTTCTGAGCCCGTGAGGCTTGGGAAACCTGCCATTTTGTGTTCGGTGACCTGTGTGTAAATGATTACTCGTGCCAATGAAACTAATCCACGAGCATATGTTAAGAACAATGTATTCAAATACTGAACTGAGAACACTTGTTTAACTAGATTGTATTAATGTTTGAGAAGACCTGTATGAGACATCCAAAATACACAGTTGCCGTGTAGGCATGTTGACGTATGTATTAAAGGCAAACTAGTTGCATCTGGATATGCGAACTCGGCATGAACCCTAGATCAGTAATGTATTAGAGGAATATTAACCCGAAGTAGGGTTGGACATCATGTTTGCAAATCGTATAAAAGAGCAACGAATTCTAATGTACAGCGTCTCTCACTGAACACACTGAACCACGCTGGAGTTCGCTGTGTTGTACTGAGGGCTGATAGCTATCTGATTTTGTTTTGTTCTTTGTAACTGATTCAGTATAAATTAAAGATCTTTGTATGTTCCTTTGTAACCCGTGTTCGGTGTATTTCCTTTTGGGGTACTCAGCCTCGATATTTTGATTTTGTTTTCACACGCGGACTGTGGGCATATTCGCGGATGCACTCGGACAACATCAACACTATGCAAAAAATCAGGGGGTATCTTACATTGTTATATCATCAAACAACACTAAGCATGTTCAAAAACCAGCACATAAATACATTACATTCAATAATAAATAAGAAGTGCAAACTGTATGTGTAAGACACAGAAATGTCTAGTACTTTGGTATGCCTGGAAGAAAAGTTTCCTCGTGATGAAATGAGTGAAAACAGTGATACCAATGGTAGACACAAGACTTCTCTCTATAAGGCAATTATTACCCATTACTTTATGTGAACTTACCAAATATTATTTTTTAAACACACCATACATTCAAAATAATACAGAAACAGAGAATTAAGAAAATCATCTGCAGCGAATGCAGCAAAAAATTGATCTATTAAAAGAATAGTGTCCTCAGAAATATTGTTGTCCCAAGTGTTCGGCCATTTGCTTCTAAGCATACGTTGATAGATCGTACAAACATTTCCTATGCACCTTACCGTAGTTTTCCTCTTTTTTACACATGCAAAATCAGGCACTAGGGCCCGGTCATCTTGTGATAATCTTATCCGTTGCTGCAACGCGCAAGATGGACCGCCCTGGCGGCACTAATTCATATGCCCCGCCCCTGAGGCTGACATGACCAAACCTAGTGATAGTCTCCGCCTATCTCCAGGACATTATTGGACAGCATAGCCAAACGCACACAGTCATCACCTACTTGATAACATTACTTGACACAGAACCCAGAATATCAACACACATCATCTCACAACACAGCGCGTCCCAATTTTGAATATAAAACCATACTTTTAAAGGAAATAGCAAAACTGTACAATTTGTAAAGTACTTTTATTTCACAATAAACGCTCCGAGAACATCGCCGATTGCCATATTCAAGCAAATAGGTAATTTTTTTCTTCGTTCTCGATCCACAAATGTTTATCGTGAGTCACGCAGTGGTCCTTTTCGGTATAAGAAGCGCATTGGACGCACAGTGAATCGCAAGACTTTGGCATCAGCTTCACACGAGGCCACCGTAAACGATGTCAGGTTACCCCTTATTGCTGGTACCGCGTAAGGGCATATGGGCACGTGCCGATCGTCCCAAAAAAGAGTCACTGAGATCCACCCATTCACGTGTATCTGCAGCTAATGGTTAAAAAAAACGTCAGTTGATATCTGGAATCGATGACAATCGCAGAAAGGCAGGATGTACCTGTTTAACAAAAGACAACAGAAATGTGTCTCATTAGTCGATCTTTATTACAGTTTATCATTTTAACCATTAATTTGGCCCTGTGGTACAACTATTGATAAACACGGACATGAAACAATGGGAACACTGAGAAAACAACGTGAAAAGTACTCTTCAATGTGCTTCAAAAGTTACTGCTATGGAGTATGGTCAGCTCGAAACGGGATACGGAGGCTCACGCTACAATCAGGGAGCAAACTAAGGCCAAGAAGAACACATAGACAGAATTTTTATTAAATATTTGCGTTGAATTCCGCGTTTGTGGAACCTGGGAGAACCCACTAGTGGACTACACAGATTTTGATGCTGACTGCCCATGTGCCCAGGACAAAGTCAAATACACACACAAGTTGTAATTGCGTGTCGTTGCAATATCCCACAAGCAACAACCGAGTACGATGTAACCCACCAATAATGATCGTTGGCTGATAAATTAACTAGTTAGTCTATAAAATGGTGAAAAGTAAAACATACATAGTATTCGGCATTTCCATGCTATCGGCGTAATGCACACTCTCCATTCAGGTCAACGAATTTCATAAAATGAAATTACATATTCCTTTGTCCAGTTTTGGAATGGTGGACCCTATCATATTTGAAATTGTTACATCCCTCCCTTCATGCATTCCTTTCAGAATCCTCCCTATGTTTCAAGGTCGAAAAACAATTGAACCTTATACTGTGTACGATGCGTGCGTTTTCTCAGCTCGGAAACAAAAATTCAACCACGCTGACCTTCACTCAGAATATGAGCCAATCCCCTTCAGACCATAGTGGCATTACAAAAATGTTTGAAAAACATGAATTGTTTGCTACCTTTCACCAATGCGGGCGACATTTCTACGGATTTATTTTGTTCCTCTGGAGAACTTTGCACTTTCCCAGCGAGATATAGATATATAAATTACACGGCCTGCTGTAGCTGCTGTGTAGTTATGGTCAAGTTGCTCAACTCACCGGAAGAGCACTTTTTGAGAATGCCCGCCATGTTGGATTTGCGGATATCTGCCAGTGTCCGCGGACACCACGGTAGAAACATATAAAAAACCACAACATTGCACTTATCAAACTTATCCAACAATCTCTGGGGAGGTGAGGGGTGATGAGGATGGGATATGGCCGTAAGAAGCCAAGTCCGCGACCAGTCCAGATGTTCGGGTACAGTCCTGTGATGTTCGCAAACACTTCAGATGTTCGGGGACATCTGTGCCTATTTCTGCAGTACTGGGTTGGTGAAAAGCAGTTCTTGGATGGCTTATAACTTTGGCGCCACTCAATGAAACTGCATGAATTTTATTCTAGACTTGATCCTGAATGGATTTGTAAAGTGTGGAGCTGTTTTGTCAAGAGGGAACAAATTTAGGTAGAGGTCCCAAAAAAATTGTAAAGGCTTATAAACGTGGTGGTATTTGGCAAATCTGCACAAAAGTTTGCAAAACAATAAACAATTTTCAATCTAGATGTAAATGTTTTTGTAATGTTTGGTGGGATTTTGTCAAGAGGGGGCTATATTAGAGGGGGGTCTCAACATTTTTAGATGGCTTATAACTTCATTGCCGTTTGCCGAATGTGGACAAAAGATTTCAGAAAGATTATAGATTCAACCTTCAATGTTTGTGTACAGACTGAATGGATTTTGTCAATTGGGGGCTAGGTTATATGACTATTGTATGTACATACGTTTTGACACTTTAGAAAAAATAAAACATGGGCGGATTTCAAGAAAACTCTTGTAAGGAGCATTGGCAAGGACCTTAAAGCACAGTTTTGCAAATGTGCCCGTGTTTATTTTTTTGACAAGTGTCATAATGTAGGTACAAAAAATAGTGATATACCTTTGGTGACTGAGGTATAGCCTGTGGCCATGTGCAGTGGCCAGATTGTCCGGGTCATGGTATAAGGTCATGACCCAGACAATCTGGCTACTGGCCATGACTGCGAGGGATGAAAAATTGTGTTAAAGTGGCCACGTCCACCTGGGACTCAAAAGTAGGATAGGTTTGAAAGGGAAAAAAAATGTGCTTGTGGTAATATGGTCATAGGGTTCTGACTTTTTTCTGCAGGCTGCCATGGAAAGGGAAGGGGTGCTCTGTACGGATCCTCGCCTTCTGTTTCATTGGTGGCCATCTTGGAAAAGGATTTTCCTTCCTACAGCAGGACTCCATAGGCATCGGCTGTAGGAAGAAAAATCTATTTCTTAGCACCCCGGGTTTCTGCTTTGGGAACCAGGTGTAATAATGGCCTTTATCCCCATTGCAGGGGCTGCAATGGAGGATAATGGTCCGGAGCCCTCGTTATTTAAAGCATTTATTTATTATTTATTTTTAACGCGCTGAAGCCCACAGGCATCAGGGCGCACACAGGCACACTTCGCTTGGGCCGGTAATTTGGACTGCCGGGCCGTTATCCCCCATTCCGGTCCCTGGAACGGGGGATGTACATCGCATTATTCCCATTAGCATAACACAAAATGCTAATGGAAATATTCGAAAAATGTATTGAGTCTATGTAAAGTAGCTGGAGTCTATAAGATTTTTTTAGTTCTATTTTTTAACTGTGAAAGGTGGTTCCTAGGGGAACTTTTCTTTTGTTGTTTTAAAAAAATGTGTTTGCAGGAGAGGTTAGAACGTAAGGTGAGGAGGGAAATGAGGGAAGAGGCACCAAGCACTAATATGTAGGGACAGGTGGACAGGGGAAGATGTTGGGTGTGTGTTACTTCTAAGGTAGGGGGCCGTGTTTCTCATGCTCCTTGATTACAGCTTCAAACGCACGCTGAATTTGCTTTCCCCTGCAGAGTGGTGTGTTGCAGTATATGCAGAGGACTGTTGTCTTCCAAAGATATGGATGAACAGCCTCTTTTATTACTTGCAAGGTAGCTGCTGGGATTTTGTGTCCCACAGAAGTAGGCTGTGTGGTTACAGTACTGGTTGAGGAAGAGGAGGTGGAGAAAGACAGCCTCTAAGAAAGGAACAATCTTTCTGAGAGCATTGTGGTAATTAGATTTGGTGTGGCAGCGCATGGAGGTGGTCCCGTAGGAGTAATAGCCAGGTAGTCTGTGACTGAGTGCACTCGGTGCATTTCACTTTGGTAGCTTTAGCTTTTGGTACACTCCCAACAGTAGCAAAGAACTGGCACACCCATGATTCTCTCTGGGTGCTGCAGGTAGGCACTTCCTCTACCTCATCTTCTTGGTCCTCTTCATTGTCTTTGGAAATACAGCGCTTTTTTTGTTGTGTGGGTCCTTCAGCTGGTGGTGTTGGTGGCTCTTGGGGACGAGGGATGGCATGAATTATGGTTGCTTAGTTTACCAAAACTGGCGAATTTCTGAGGTTTTTCAGTTTCACTTGTAACCATAAAGTCCCTTTAACAACTTTTTTTTCATGGAATATATACATATGTCTGCAGTGATGTTCGAGGTCTGATTTATAGTAGTTTATTTTTTTTATTTTTTACATTTGTAGAGTGCTCCACAGCCACAGGCATTGAGGCGCTTAAACGGATCGTAAGAAGGCATATTTAAGGCTTACAAAAAGCCGCCCAGCAAGTATTCTTGAAATTACATGCTACAGTTTACTGTTCCTTTGAGTGTTTCAGAGCCCAGGCGGAACGTCTATCATTGCAACATAAGTTGCATATCATCACCTGATTTCTATAGGGATTACAGATAATTTTCTTATTTATTTGAAATTCATCTTCAGTTAAAAGACACCTTTTAAGATGTCTTAACTTGGCATTTTGTTTTGGTTTGGCTAGTTTAATTAAGTTACTATAAGGGTGCACCTGCTGTGCTTGATTTATGGCCCACTGGAACTTTGCCACTTTTTCAATTGCAGTGCATGTTATCCTGGAAATTTGGTTTATGCTCAACTGGGAGGGTGTATTCAATGATCTTTTGTGCAAGGTTGTCTGTAATTCTAAGTCAATTAATGAGTTCAACTTGTCGAATGTATACTCCACTTTAGGGACATATCCGGGCGGTCGTAAAGTAGCAAGGATTGTGTGTCATCACTCTTCATTTGTAAGCTCATAGCTTCCATTGTTAAGTTTAAAATTGAGTGGTCACTTAAATCAGAAGGGCTTAGTGTTGTTTCATTACAGTCATGCATTAAATTCATAGACAAAGCAAAAAAATCAATACAAGAGTTCTTACAATCACAGTGCCATGTGATGATATGTCCCTTAGACTGAAAGGCAATAAAAAAATATCCCAATATGCCAGGAAATCACACCATTGTCGACCTCTTTGTCTCATTAACAAGCTTTTTGTGATCTTGTCATTGCATAGCTCCCTCCTATGAGAGCTTACACATTCTGCATTGAAGTCGCCTCCCAAAAGGACCCTACAGTTGGGCCATTCAGTGAATACTTCCTGAAACATAGTAGCAATTTTGTTAAGGATGAAGTCAATGGGAATCTGAATTGGATTATAGTAGAGCGATATGATTAAGTATACATCCTTGACAGTCCCATTGATTTCTACCACCGTCGCCAAAAAAGAGTGCGATCTATAGACTTTGAGTATATTATACAACAGGTTTGTGTTGAAAAGTATCGCTAGGCCACCATATGGTCTACCCTGTAAGCCACGTTGGGCCACCACATGGATTGCAGCAAAACCCTTTCATTGGAATGGATAGACAAACATTGTTTCTTGACACAACATAATATCTACCGATTCATATGTGCCAAAAGAATCGAATTATCTCTTTACTATGGACGTGACAAGCCTCTACACAGACATCACACATCAAGGAGGACTTGAAGCCATGGAATGGCTGTTACTTAAGGAACCAGAATCGTGTACAGCAGATTGTCTCTTTATCTTGAAATTACTTAAGATTGTGCTAAACAACAATTTCTTTATGTTTGAGGAAAGATACTTCGTTCAGATTTCCAGCACCTCGATGGAGGCCTCAATGGCGCCACTTATGCAAATACATATATGGCCTATATGGAAGAGCAAAATGTCATTAACAATAGCAAATGGAATAAACATCTCAAATTATTTGTAAGGTACATCGATTACCTATTTGGCATTTGGGAAGGCACCCTCGAAGAATTGAATGAATTTTTCAAGTTTATGGACACATTGGTACCCGGAATCAAATTTACTTCAAAAGTTAGCAAGTCGTCATTTGACTTCTTAGAAGTGAGAGTCTACACAAAAGAAGGCAATCTACAGACTACAATTTTTACGAAGGGAACGGACAGAAATAGCCTTATACACGCAAAAAGTGTTCACCCAAGAAACACCTTCTCCAGCATCCCATTGAGTCAATTTCTGAGATACCGGAGGATCCTCTCAGACGACACAGACTACATCAACAAGACTCAAATTTTATCAAAGAAATTTGAAGAGAGAGGATATGATCGCCTTACAATCGAACAATGTGCAAACAAAGCCACACAGATCCAAAGACAAGAGGCTTTAGGCCCTGAAAAAAAGAAAAAGACTGACAATCTTGTATATGTGACAACCTATTCAAACCAGAGTAGCAAAATAAAGAGGATTGTGCAGAAACATTGGAAAATTCTTACATTGGATCCAACTTTGGCAAAACTGTTTCCTGCTCCGCCATTATTTGCCTACAGCAAAAGTAGGTCCATACGAGACAATCTAATTAGAGCAGATTTCTCAGCTAAAAGAACTGAAAATCCAAAATACAAAGGAACAGTCGCTTGTAACAACTGCAATAATTGCAATAATGTAATGAAAGGGGAATACATTAACCATCCCCACAGAGGATATAAGATCAAATTACGACACACATCTACTTGCGACACCAAAAATATCATTTATGGGATTAAATGTCCGTGCAGAATTTTCTATGTCGGAATGACAACCAGAAAAGCGAAAATTCGCTGGTGCGCACACAAGTCAAACATTAGACTAAAGAATGACAGTTCACCGGTAGCCCAGCATTTTCTAAGGGAATCACACTCAATAACCCAAATCAGATTTATTATTTTGGAACATGTAATATTGTCCAGAAGAGGAGGAAACATGGCAAAATTGTTATTGCAACTGAATTGTTTTGGATTGACCGATTGAATTCTATGCACCCAACAGGAATGGACGTAGATTAGGATATGAGCTGTCATCTGTAATTGCCTGCAAGTTATATTTCATTAATACTGGTGACCTCATCTTATGGAGATTTAACTATCATTGCGGTATTGGAGCACCCGCCAATAAACAATGAAATGAGAAATTAACATTTTCACAATTGTTTTCACAATAACACAAGATACACACCAGCTTGCACTCCTTCACGAAGCGAACAATGTTATCTTAATGACCCGCAAGTTGGAAAATTACAAAGAAACTTTGAATTACTGATTTAAGTCATCTTTAGCAAAATAGTGAGTTAATGAACGCTAAAACAATGTACAAATTGTCACAAACAAGATACGCGAGTGATGATTGCATTGACCGGTTTAGCGCTACGATCTTAGAAAGCACTCAAAGATAGCACCCAGAATAAACAGGAAACACATGGAAGACTTCATTTCCCATGAGTCACAATCGTTTCCCGGGCAACCGCATTATCAAGAACAACTCAGTCCGAGGAGACTCGCGTCTGTTTTCAAGAACACACAGAGGCTGCTCCCTAACACGATGCACGTATAAGGCGTTAAAAGAAAGGAACAGAAGATACTGAAACATCAACATTACAGTGCGCAAATGTGGAGTTTAATGAGACGAACACCTTAAGCGTGCAGACGGAGCGCGGCAAGTAAGTCAGAATACAATTGATGCTCAGACCGAACCGCGGTTCCTTTTACAGAATGTGAATGTCATCACGCTACCTAGACAAAGACACTGTGATGAAGTTGTTCAAGGGTCTAACTGATACACAATTGTTTACAGATCGGACACCCATTTATGACAGCAAACAGAAGTCACTGAAGGAGAAATTAATAAAATTGAGTACCAGATACCTATCTATGGAGGAAAACCAACATAAAATATTAACACCAGAATCGCCACAAAGACGGTGAGTAGATAGAATTGTATACCTTGCAAACCAAGATGCAAATACCGTGGAGTGGGACCCAGCGCTTGTAGTTGAGCAACTGTGTCCCATTCACGGTATTATTAAAAAACTGAACATTTTGACAAATGGGAGTAAAATATGCATTTCTCCAATACTGAACCCTTTACACGAGACTAAAATCAATTTATTTTATTTACTTTCAGAGAACTAAAACTGGAAACTGTACCTGATGAAGGGCTAGTCCCGAAACGCGTCGTACAATTTTTATGATTTCAAACTGAAAAAGATCAATGTTTTTATTGAAAATGGAATGAATTTTCAATGTTTTATGTACAAATAATCGAAAATCAAATATTGAAACTGTTCACATTGAAAAATTGCAAATGAAATTGTATTTACTTAATAATCACTTTGTAATATTTTGATTCAAATTATAATGCACAATTTTTGAAAAATACATATATATTTACATTAAATACTACTATCGTGGCATCTTCAATTAACTTAACACTATAAGTGATCACTGTGAACTTCCATAAGGTCAAAACTGACGCAGTCAGATAAAAGGGTGCCCTGTGTTAGCCCACCTAATCCTAGGTGGACCATTCTCCTTCTCAATTGTTATATAGGTCTTGTGGCCGAGACCCACACAGCAGCACCTGAATCATATGATTAAAACCAATTAATCTAAATTGAACTTTTGAAGCAGTGACCCCGAGTGCACCTCTGCATCTTCATACATCATCGCCAAAAGAATCGACCCAAGAGGAGAGGTTTTTGAGCCCACATGAATTCCATGAAATGACTCTCAATGTGGATTTGCTACTATGTTGAGGCCAGGTTAGGCGTACCTTGTAGATTTCCCACCAACGCTGTTACCCATGACCAGTCTTTCGTGGTCGAGGAGAGAGCAGCAAGTTGAGCTATTACCGCTGTTTAAGCCAGTGTGTCCCCCCCAAAGCGGATTGTGTGAGGGTTTTTGTGTTTCCAAGGGCATTTCATTAAAAACAATTGCTTCTTCAATAACATCAAAAGGATACAAGGATAAATCGATCATTTTAAATTCTCTAGTGTGGTTCCAGATTAATTCCGCAATTATTTGTGATTGTACTTGGAGTACCATTCGATAATTATTAATCAGTGCTAGGGTAATCCACTTGATGTTGTTTGTGGATAGTGTTCTTAAAGCCGGAATTTTTTTAAAGGCCTGAAGCATAAATGATCGGTTTAATCTCTTTTCTCCATTGATTTCTGGATTACTCAGTCACCCTATAATGATGAAAGCATGAGGTGTGGAGGTGTCCTGTTCCTCTCGTGTATTTAACCCTTTAGTTTTAGGTAAGGGAGATTTAGGTGAAGCCACAGTGGAAGATTTAGTGTGCACCTGACCCTCATGAGAGTTTGGGCTATGTGTTTTAGACAAGGGCTTTGCAGATGCTTTTGACTGATTTAAGGCCTCCCCCGAAAGACCTGTAAGGGCCGGACAAGTAGAGGGTATGATAAGCGATACATTGCTCTCCAAACCGGGTATGCCTACAGAAGTCCCTTGCGATAGCGCAGAGGCAATGAGGGGCTCAGACTTGGAGGTCACGTTTTTCCCCTGAGTAATGATTATATCTTTACCTAGATCAGTTCTTTTGTTCGCAATGGGTTTATAGAACATTGATAACTGAGATTGTTGGGGAATTGTCAGCGTGGATGTAAATTCATTTTGTTTTTTTTAGAAATAATTCGGTTTCCACTTTACTTTGTGTTTTTTTTACTGGCAAACTCATACGCCCAGTGTCAATCCTGTCAAGATGCGACGGAGGCTTAGCAGTCAAGGGTGATTTTTTTCATCACCCCATGCTACAATTGTAGGGCTACCTTACTCTCTGCAGAAAATTCATCCAGGTTAATACTGTGGTCAGCAGGGCAAGAAGGCCGCGATCCCTGTGATAGTTCTGTCCCCTTGTTCTGCTGAGACGTTTTGATGGAAGTTTCTTGCTGAGCATTCAGATACTTTTTATTGTTTTTTTAAAGTTTAAAGTCTTTTTGAGCTGCTAGGCAATCGTTATTTCTTTTCATTGCCCGTAGGTATGATCGTTTTTCTTTCCTTGAGGTGAAATATTGTATCCTTGTCTTGGTTTGCGCTTCCTCAGTTTGTTCCTCATTCTCCACTATTGTTGTTTTTTTATTCGCTTTCGCTTCTATTATAACTGTTAATGCTGAAGGGCTATCTGGATGTTCAGTTTCCACATGTGAAATGTTTTCTATCTCTGCATTGAGAAACCTGTCCTGATCTGCATCATTGTTCTGGGTGATAAATAGAAGTTGATCTATTTTGTCGGCATTGGAAGTTACCATGTGACATAGTTGAGAGTATGTAAAGATTTGGATTGTTTCCCCAGATCCTGTGTCTCCTACCACTTGCGTGAAGGATTGTGGAAAGCTAAAGGATGGGGGACAGACCACTTGAATGTCGTCGTGTTTCTCCTTCGGCTTACCAATGTCTGTTTGAGTGACTACGTCCACGGTGGGATGTCTCCCCTTTGGGAGTGGTGATTTACAACATTCTTCCCGCAAAAATGTAACCCTCCAATTTATTTAATTTAGTTAGTGTTTCTATTTGAAACGCTTTCAAATCTCTGAGTTCATAATGTGTGTAATCATGACCCCTGTCCAATAGATGTAATATTCTAGATAGAACAGGGAATGAGGCTTCAAGTGTGTTCATATCCTCAGTTGGATTTGATAGTACCGCAGCTAGTGGAGGGATAAGCTCGCCACCAGGATGATTGGGACGGCTCTCCTTATTTGCCCCCACTGGGGAGGAGTTGTTTCTAATGCGTTTATCATCATTCCTATCGAGAGCATGTGATATAGGAGTTTGTTCTTTTTGTGGGCTCTTCTCTTCTCGATAAGATTCGTGAAATGATCTTTATTGGGGCTACTTGGTCACAGGTGTGTAAGTGTTCCATAGAGATTCACCCCTGGGGGGCAATCACAGGAGTAGAAGGCCCATCAGATAGTTCAATTTGTTTTTCGAGTTTGATTAGAACGGCCGGAGCCAGGATGGAAATATCTGATGGCGCATTCTCGGAGGCATTTTCTATATCATCCATCTGCGTGAATTTGTCACATTCTCTCATACTCAAGAAGCTTGTCCTTTTTGATTTTTTGGGGTAACAGGTAAAGGTTGTACATTGAGCAGATTGTGCTGGGTGTTACATGATTTCGCTTAAGCGCAAGTAACTTCATGACATATGGTTTTTGGATTTGGCGGGAAAGAAAACTGTGTATTCAGAGCAGCAAGCGTGAGTGAGGAGACTGTGTCGCCTATGTTACAATCCTCAGCCACTGTGTGCATTTCTTCAGGTTTACTGTTCTTCCCTCATATTATTTTACTTGCTTTGGGGGGACGTTCAGTTACCATTTGTCCACTGCGTAGCCCAGAGAACATAATAGGGACTTAATATCCGGTAAAGACAATGGATATATGTAGTTTTTTTTTTGGAGTGTCTAAAGATAACCAAATTAGAGTACAAAAACTATCGCTCAATACACGGACAGCACCAGTGAATCGTCAATGTTCAAAAGATAGAACATCAGAGAGTAAAAGTCCCTTAATGCAAAGTAGGCGCCGCCAACAAAACCAGCCCTGTACTCTTACAACTCAAGTAACCCAAGACATCCCCAGGCACGTATATACTTCTGGGGTGCAAGCACACGGCTTACAAACTGTGTAAATGTGGAACAAACAGAGTTTTCCATAAATGTTGCTCAGAGTCTAGAATGATGGGAGCAATATTATCAGGGTAGTGTTCATACAAATATAAAGTTGTGGGGAGGCTCAAAGGCACAGGGGCCCGCAGTCACCTCTACACCACAACTTTTTGTGCCAGTAGCGGAACTAATAAACCCACACAGGAAGAAAGTTCCATGGCAGTTTAAGCCCACAATCACCGCCTAGTAGCTTAAACAATTGGAAGGCAAAAATATTCTAGGTAGCATGAGAGCTCAAAGACATAATGTCCACAGTCACTCCCATGCGCCACGTGTGTTCGTGGTCCGCAGATGTCCGGTCTTGTCACCCTAGTGAAAGCAACACATTGCTAAACCAGTTGTTTGCAGCAACGGAACAAATCAGCTTGACTCAATTTTAATGTAATGTCAAGAGTCCCATGAAATTCAGAGTAAGAGGAGCGTTCTGTCGATTCCGTTCCTTTGGCGGAGCTCCAGTTCTAAGTAGGTGGAAAGAGGCTTCCTGGTGCCAGAGGCTGCTCCGTACTGACAATGAGAGTGGGCAAGTTCACAGTAGACCGAACAACCAGTGAGTCAAGAAGTGTTTGGGGAAAGGAGTGTTTTGGTAGGGAGCGGCGCTAGAGAGCCATAAAGGGTTTTTAAGCGCTTCGCGGGATCAAACAAATCAGAAGAGTTCTTACCCTGCTTCACCGCTGGTTTACCGCAAATGGATGACCTGCATTATAATGGTGTGACTTATTCAAATGTTTTCTTTAAAAGAATTTGTGGGAGTATATTTTTATAATTCTCTGCATAATTATTTGCTGCATAATCCCTGTGGGCACAATTAATTTAGCTGCAAAATCATGTTGCAACAGTAACTTTCAAGCGATACAAATCAGCGCTGAGGAACATTTTTCAAAGAAAAGAGTAATAATCTAATTTACTGGATGCTAGATATAAAATCACATATTCATTTTGTCTATCCGTTATTTACAAACTATGCAGAGGTACATTCCCAGTATAAACCTGCATAAAATATGACTCTTCCACATCTACGGTATTCAAAGTGACCGTTCACTTAAAAAGTCATACAACTCTTCAGCCAGATTGTGGCCGTATGGCCTCATAGTCCCCACTTTCATTATGTGGCGTGATTCTAGTTGTTTCAATTTCTGCTCACGATTACAAGTCTCGGCCCATTGCAAAAAAACCTTAACAACGTATGGTCTTCACCTTGTACTTCTGACAAAAATGATTGGCTATTTTGTATGCTGTGTTTTAGTTGGTAATGGCCCATAGATGTTGCAGAATTCCTACTTTGAATATGCATTCGGTTGAACCAATAAACCACTTAGCACATGAGCTGTAAAGTGCATGAAAGACAAATGGTTTGTCATTAGTGATATGTGTACGTGTCCGACATTTTCTATAAATTCAGCCATGTGCAAAGTATCTCTTTTTTCCCTCCACTGGACAATGTATGCATTTTATGAAGGTGAAGGGCCCATTAATTTCCTGCCCAACAAATGTGTTCCCTCCTTTACCATGGTCAGTAAGCATGGTGAGAGTTTATCTTTTAATGGGGACTTGCTCATTGGATCCCACGTCTCTTGTAGGTCATTATCCAGATGCCATATTGGCCAGGGCTTGCTAAGAAACTTCTTCATCTCTGGGGCTTGCTTACAGGACATGTTTAATTGTTGCTCTGTATGTTTATTCTAAATGTTGACACCAAGTGCAGCAGTCCTTAGTTTTCTTTTGGTCACTCAGCTGGACCTTTAACAATACAAAGAACAATAAAAGGCTTTTGAAGATAAAGACCCCCATTTCAATCAACTGATAAGCAAAGCAACCTCTGCATCAGACCTTCTTGGTTAACCACTTCTATCTCCCGTTTTGCATTTACATTACCCACAAGGGCAAAACAACAGGGTAAACGGAGCATGGCGCACTCTCAGGGACACTTCATATGTTAACACAAACAGTAGCGGCTATTCATAACAGTCATTAAAGATGACCAGGTTGTCTCATATTGCATTGAAGACCTTGTTTTAGCAAACTTAAGAAGCCCAAAATCCAGTTGTACGCATTCAGTTGAGTAGGTGCTTTCCAGTTCTTCAAGATTTGCTTCATAACCCTAATCAATTGTCTATGGAGCCACTTCAAAGCTGAGGGTGAAGCAGCCAACAATTGAGGCTCCAACCCAGGAAACAAGAGTCTAGGTCAGCCTGGAACAGAGAAACTGAACATCAGGTCACTCGCTGCATTCGCTCATGCCAGAACATTGCACGTGGGCTGGACTTGCAGAGAGACTCTGGGTACTGGTTGGCCAGGCCTTATTTTATGCCAGGTCAATCACTAATTCGGGACGTTTTCTAGTAACAAGAAGGCGTTAAAATGTATGTTTGATCTTCGAGGCTATTTGTTGTGAGCAGTTCCTTCTGCTCCTGAGGACCTCTCCGTACAGTATGCTCCGCTTAAGAGAAGTGGAATGGCGGAGGTGGGGCCCTGGCGAGCCTGCTGACAAGATGGTTCCCTGAGTGTCTCCGGAGCCCTTGGAGATGAAAACCCTGTAAAGGCATGGATTCCCACTGTAACTACTCATTCCTGCTCTGCAGGGACAACATTTGGGGGTCCCCAGGGGTCGCAACAACAACCCCTTAGGTCTCCCATGCTACCCCTGTGTTCTCTCTTGCTGCCCCTAAAAAGAAAGGAACATTATTTGTTTTTCTTTTTAAATGGAAGGTCCTAGGCTGGGGCCAGCCCCATGTGGCTCTTTGTTTCTGGAGTGGCTGGCTTTCTTGTTCTGGCCTCTTTAAAAAAAACAGGGGGTTTCCCAAGTGGAACACTTTGAGCAGTGACCCTAAATAAGAAAGAATAGGAATAACAAATAATGTGTCTTTCTGGAATTCTATATAATAATTGCTAGACTCATTAAAGGTTTATTTTGGGCACACTTCAGGGGGTGAGTCACTGATTTAGTCAGATTTAGTCTTTTCTTAAACACCTCAAATTCACAATTCAGCCAAAAACTATAGATATATTTTGCTTTTTCGCAAGTTGCAGTTATAGGATTTTTATTACTGCCACTGTCCCTTTTATGATCATCACAGGACATTCCATCTCAGTGTTCTCGTTCACTTGACACAATCCTTCTGCCTCAAAGCTTGGGCACGGAGTATAAATGTTGGACCGTAGCACATCAAGTGGCCCTTGATTTCACTGTGCCACAATTTATGCTTTGTTGTAATGTGTCTATTTTTCCCATCTCCCTGGCATGCTGTTCAGGATGTTTATTTGCATCAATGAGGTAACGAGTGCCCAGAATACGGGATACCGTGTAAGTGCGCTGCTTTACCCGATGATGATGTCCCTATTGCCCTTGCATCGTCCCGTTGATGATCCCATATGGTGGGGGACACAGTTCCAGCTCCTTGCAGCAGTGATTGAATGATTCGCGCAAGGGTGCTCTTCTGGCGGGCGCATGAGTGAGGGTGTTGGCTGCTACTGACTGGGGCCTCTCACTACACTGGCCTGTAGTTTTGGTCTGGCTGAAATGGAGCGTGTCTTGATGGGGGACCGGTGCTCACTCCTGCAATCTTTGTGTGCGTTCTGATCCCTGGCAACTCACCTGGAGCTGCTGATGGGTGGCATCAGCTACACGGCAGCGGTGTCCGAATGATGGAGCTGCTGATGGGTGGCATCAGCTACACGGCAGCGGTACCCGAATGATGGAGCTGCTGATGGGTGGCATCAGCTACACGGCAGCAGTATCCAAATGATGGAGCTGCTGATGGACGGCATCAGCTACAGGGCAACGGTATCCAAATGATGGAGCTGCTGATGGACGGCATCAGCTACAGGGCAGCAGTATCTGAATGACTGCTGCTAGGGCTGCACGAGCATGTGTGTTGCCGGCTCCAGACTGATGCCTCCCATTACACTGGCCTGCGGCCTTGGCTGAAAAGGAGGGTGCTGTGATGGGGATGGACTCTCTCTTCTGTAATCCTTGTGTGCGCTCTGATCCCTGGACAACTCATCTGGAGCTGCTGATGGGCGGCATCAGCTACACGGCAGCGGTATCCAAATGATGGAGCTGCTGATGGGCGGCATCAGCTACACGGCAGCGGTATCCAAATGATGGAGCTGCTGATGGGCGGCATCAGCTACACGGCAGCGGTATCCAAATGATGGAGCTGCTGATGGGCGGCATCAGCTACAGGGCAGCAGTATCTGAATGACTGCTGCTAGGGCTGCACGAGCATGTGTGTTGCCGGCTCCCGACTGATGCCTCTCATTACACTGGCCTGCGGCCTTGGCTGACATGGAGGGTGCTGTGATGGGGATGGACCCTGTCTTCTGTAATCCTTGTGTACACTCTGATCCCTGAACAACTCATCTGGAGCTGCTGATGGGAGGCATCAGCTACACGGCAGCGGCGTCCAAATGATGGAGCCGGTCAAGTTGCACAGCGAGTAGAGCGCTCGCTTTGACACCCGTGCAGAGCTTGCTAACGCAGGTTCGAATCCCGGCAAAGCCAAACTCAGCCTTTCATCCTCCCGAGGTCGATAAATGAGCACCACATACCGTGGGTAATAATAAGCAGCGCTCAGAGACCTGAGGGTTCGTAGCGCTATATAAATGCCAAATTATTATTATTATTATTTAGCAGTATCCGAATGATGGAGCTGCTGATGGGCGGCATCAGCTACACAGCAGCGATATCCGAATGATGGAGCTGCTGATGGGCGGCATCAGCTACACGGCAGCGTTATCCAAATGATGGAGCTGCTGATGGGCGGCATCAGCTACACAGCAGAAGTATCCGAATGATGGAGCTGCTGATGGGCGGCATCAGCTACACGGCAGCGGTATCCAAATGATGGAGCTGCTGATGGGCGGCATCAGCTACAGGGCAGCAGTATCTGAATGACTGCTGCTAGGGCTGCACGAGCATGTGTGTTGCCGGCTCCCGACTGATGCCTCTCATTACACTGGCCTGCGGCCTTGGCTGAAAAGGAGGGTGCTGTGATGGGGATGGACTCTCTCTTCTGTAATCCTTGTGTGCGCTCTGATCCCTGGACAACTCATCTGGAGCTGCTGATGGGCGGCATCAGCTACACGGCAGCGGTATCCAAATGATGGAGCTGCTGATGGGCGGCATCAGCTACACGGCAGCGGTATCCAAATGATGGAGCTGCTGATGGGCGGCATCAGCTACAGGGCAGCAGTATCTGAATGACTGCTGCTAGGGCTGCACGAGCATGTGTGTTGCCGGCTCCCGACTGATGCCTCTCATTACACTGGCCTGCGGCCTTGGCTGACATGGAGGGTGCTGTGATGGGGATGGACCCTGTCTTCTGTAATCCTTGTGTACACTCTGATCCCTGAACAACTCATCTGGAGATGCTGATGGGAGGCATCAGCTACACGGCAGCGGCGTCCAAATGATGGAGCCGGTCAAGTTGCACAGCGAGTAGAGCGCTCGCTTTGACACCCGTGCAGAGCTTGCTAACGCAGGTTCGAATCCCGGCAAAGCCAAACTCAGCCTTTCATCCTCCCGAGGTCGATAAATGAGCACCACATACCGTGGGTAATAATAAGCAGCGCTCAGAGACCTGAGGGTTCGTAGCGCTATATAAATGCCAAATTATTATTATTATTATTTAGCAGTATCCGAATGATGGAGCTGCTGATGGGCGGCATCAGCTACACGGCAGCGTTATCCAAATGATGGAGCTGCTGATGGACGGCATCAGCTACATGGCAGCGGTATCCAAATGATTGCTGCCATGGCTGATAGCGCACAAGCTTGTGTGTTTCCGGCTCCCGACTGATGCCTCCCATTACACTGACCTGCGGCCTCGGCTGAAAAGGAGGGTGCTGTGATGGAGACGGGTCCTCTCTTCTGTAATCCTTGTGTGCGCTCTGATCCCTGTTGAGCCTGACTTCTTCTTTCTCTCTGTCAGAGATATTCTGGCAGTGTGTTTTTCATATGCCAAGGCTTTCGTATTATTACTCCAATGCAGCTGGTTGAGGTTTTAAGTGCGTTTAGGAATACATCTTGGTCTGCGTTACATCGCTACACAGTAGGGATGCAGTAGTTCACAAGTTCAATGCTGCAACTGGCGGTGGGTAGCGGCCAAATGGGTTTCTGGTGATACCAGCAAGATTCCTGATCAGGGTTTTTTTCTTTACGATTCAAATCTTCCTAGAATTTTTTATTTCATTTTAGGAGATGTTTGTCAAGCATTTCCATACCCAGGTTGCGATGGAGATCTGCTGTCCTCGTCCAAGGGGAGCACCCACTGCAACTCGTAGTGACTTGTTTTGGACCCTTTGGAGAATGTTGCGATGTCGCTCGTGGCAGCCACTCCAGACTTGAGAGGCGTGGGTCAATGTGGAGCTGATTCTGAGGAGGCGTGGGCCAAGGTGGGCCTGATTATGGAGAGACAATGGCCAAGGTGGGCGTGATTATGGCCTGGATGACTTTTATCTTGCTCTGTATGGGCATAGATCTACTCTTCAAAAGTGAGCATAGTGCCACTAGTTTGCCAGTTGCTGGGTTTTTTCGATATTGTTTTTCCATTTTAGTTTTACCTCCATTGTTACTCCAGGGTAGGAGCTGCTGCTTTCCCAAGTGATTGCTGGGTACTCTTTCATGTTTTTTCTGGTAAAGAAAGTTGCTGTAGTTTTACTTGAGTTGAAAGCCATCTATCAGTCTAGATAACAGTCAGATAGGGTTCCATTTGTTAATTCCGCCGTAAAATTATCGTGCATATTTTTGCACTGAAATTCACACGTGGACCCTGCGGGGGACACCCTCGCAACCCCCACATCATTGTTTAATGTGCAGGGGACACCCCCGCTCCCACATGATATCCCCCCCAAAAATATTGCCTATGGCGAACCAAACTGCCATATCTACAGCAATATTTTTGTTGGGGATATGATGAAGTGATACCTCAGAGAGCTTGTGAAGGGACGTCTGTACATTTTTTGGGACTTCCTTTTCACTGAAGTACTGCAAAATCACTCCTACTTCATCGCCATAAAGAGCAAGTTCTGAATTTTTAAGTTGTTTTCGGATAACAAGTTGAACTGGAAGGGGCCCACGATCGATCCTTGTGGGACTCCTGCATGAATGCAACGCGCTGTTGAGCTTTCCTCTCGAACAGAAACATGGAATTTGCGTGTAATCAGGAAGCTGCAGAGTAGGTTACCCAAGTAGTTTGGAAGCTTCAGGTTAATTATTTTATGGAGTAGTTCTGTGTGCCATTGGCACATGCTTGACATCTTATGTGGAGATTTTGAGAGGGCCTCGTGGGGGTGGTGCTGCTGCACCGGTTCTTTCGTTTTCCCGACAGTGAGGTCGGATCGAGATGGCAGCCTTTCCAGGGCTCTACTGGGTGCGCTGGAACTTTAGCTTCCACCCGTGGCAACAGCTCAGCTCTTCATGAGGAGTACCTAGCGACGGGACCTGATCTCGTCATCGGCCTGTGACGAGGGACTCGAGGCGATCCTCTTCCAGAGGTTGGTGTCTTCATTGTGGGTGGCCCAACTGGAGTCCCCTTGGCTGGTAGAAGATTCAGCCAAGGTCAATCAGGGCTGTCTGACGATCCCCACCTTGTTTGTGCAGATGAGAGGCTCGCACTCTGTGCTCCTCAGGGCCAGGACTGGGATATTCCAGTCTATCGGTTGTGCATGCACACTCCTCTGCCATGCTACCACACTCTACCGAATCCACGCTGCATGCATCATGGCGATGTCAGACAAATGGCACAAAACCTCAGACATATTGAAGCTTTGGAGGTCCCCGCTGATTTTCTCCAGTCCTGGCAGCAGGGTGCGGTAAGTCGCTAACACTGAAACAACATGCAGATACACGGGGTGCTGACCCAAAAAGGGGATGCTGACTTGGGGGACTATGTGAAGGATCTCTTTCGCCTCATCCTTAATCTTTTGAAAGATGATGAGGATCTGCTGGACAGATCCCATAAGACCCAACCACCTGGATAGGTTTGGCAAGGCTTTGTCCCTGATGCACTCACAAGAGTTAATTTCTATGAAGTCAAGGAACGTATCCAGGCAACTTGCAGATATTCGTTAGTGGGGTGTCAAGATTACCCTGTAGCAACACCTTGTTGCTGCAACGTTGACCAGGTGGAAAAGTCAGAGGCCAATGCGGAATGGCTGTGAGACAGGAAGATTCTTCATACATGGGGGTTCTTTTATTCACCTATTCAGAGCAGAGTCGGGGGATTAAATCCATGAAGGAGGCTGAGCAGCTATTGATACGAGGGGAACATGGGACCTCTTCCTTGGCTAAGCAGTCATATTCGCCCTCCATGCTGTGTGCCACTACGGTTGACAGCTGGACCATAGTTGGAAGAAGTTGCAAATCCAGGAATTTCTCTCAAGGCTAAAAAACCCTAACCTGAACTAGTGGTGGCAGAGCCGTCTATTGATTTAAGTTTTGGGGTTGGTGTAAAGGACCGGTGGGGGGTGTCTGTACTCCTGCTCTCTATGTGGCAGAGGAGAGGCACAGGGGACCCCAGCCAAGATTCTCTATATGGTATACGTGGGTGAGCAATCAAGGCCTAGCTTCTCGGGAGGTGCTACAGGCTGGTTCTTAAGTACAGTGTAGTCCCCAAGCCCCCACAAAGGAATGTCCACACACTGTATTAGTTAAAACACAGTCTTTATATAATTAAGCAAAACAGAGGGGGGTCTGGAAAACTGTCTACCAGCACGAACACAGCCCATTGACTTGTTCTTGGGTGGATGGCCCCTGGGAGAGTCTCAACCAAGTCTTTAGCTCGCTGGTCTTTTCACAGAGAAGAAATATCCCCGCATATCAGTCTTTGTCCTGCCCAGGGGCAGTCCAGCACCGAAATGCTAGGCAATTCTCCTCTGAACAAGAGTACCACAGCAACCCCATACACGTGTTTCAGCCTAGTTGGGTATCATCAGTGAGGTGAAGCTGTGCCTCTCTAGGAACAGTGAGCTAGGGGTCCACGTCTGGATTCCCCTGGTAACTTAGGGTGAGACCCAAAGTTACTTGGTATGCAAAACAGGGGGGGTATAGGAAACTCTCTACCAGCATGAACACAGCCCATTGACTTGTTTTTGGGTGGATGGCCCCTGGGAGAGTCTCAACCAAGTCCTTAGATCACTGTTCTTCTCACAGAGAAGAAATGTCCCCGCATATCAGTCTTTGTCCTGCCCGGGGCAGTCCAGCACCGAAATGCTAGGCAATTCTCCTCTGAACAAGAGTACCACAGCAACCCCATACACGTGTTTCAGCCTAGTTGGGCATCATCAGTAAGGTGAAGCTGTGCCTCTCTAGGAACAGTGAGCTAGGGGTCCACGTCTGGATTCCCCTGGTAACTCAGGGTGAGACCCAAAGTTACTTGGTATGCAAAATAGAGGGGGGATGATAAATGGTCGACTGTAGTCAAGCGCACACAACACAGGGCCCCTACACAGACTTTCTTTCAAGACATGAAAGGCCCTCTGACAGTCTTCAGCCCAATTACCTTTCTAGGTTGTTTGGGCGAAGTTAGAGCTGTCAGAGGGGCAGATATGGTCCCACAGTCCGCTATGAAATTGCGATAATACCCAGTGAGGCCCAAAAAGGCTCTCACCCGGGTTTGAGTAGTGGGAGTCTCCCAGTCATGTACATCCTGTACTTTACTGGGGAGAGGTTGGATTTGACCCCCTCCTACCTCATGACCAAGATACGTGACTTTCCCCTGAGCTATCTGGCACTTGGTGGCCTTGATAGTGAGGTTAGCCCTTTTCAAGGCCTGCAGCACCTTATCCAGATGTGTCAAATGCTCTTCCCAGGTGGAACTATAGACGGCAATGTTGTCTAAATAGGCCACACAAAAGGCCTCCAGCCCTCTGAGCGCATGATTGACCAATCTCTGGAAGGTGGCAGGGGCATTCTTCAACCCAAAAGGCATGACCCTAAACTGGTAGAGTCCCTCAGGTGTTGAGAACGCCATTTTTTCCCTGGCATGGTCCGTCAGAGCTATTTGCCAACAGCCTGAGGTAAGGTCAAAGGTGCTTACAAATTTGGCAGCACCTATGGTGTCCCCGAGCTCATCAGGCCCTGGCCAATGGGTGCGCGTCAGTTTTGGTGACGGCATTGAATCGTCAGTAGTCCACACGGTGTCCAGACATTTGGTCGACTGAAAACTGGTCGAATGACATTTGGTCGACGCAATTTGGTCGAAAACCAAATGGTTCAAGTTTTTTTTTTAATTATATATTTATTTTTCGGGTTTTCATTTTTTTTCGACCAAATGTCTGGTAACCGTCCACACAAAACCTCCAATCCTTGGTACCTGCCTGGGAACTTGCCTTGGGGACAAGCACCACAAGACTGGACCAGGGACTGGTTGAGGGTTCAATAACACCAATATCCAACATCTTGGTGACCTCAGCCTGGCTGTGGTTCTTAACGGTATCTGACATACGGTAGCATCTGCTTTTGACAGGCACACTGTCCCCAATGTCAATATCGTGCCTACACCACTGTGTAAGGCCTTGAGTCAGTGAGAACAGAGAGGCATACTGCCGGAGCAAAGCCCTCTAGGCCCTCTGCTGCTCTGTCATCAGATTTGGAGAGAGATGTACTCCCTCCACTGAACCATCCTGAGGGTTGCTATGCAGCAAATCAGGAAGGGGCTCACTCTCATCCTCTTCTTGCTCAGAAGCGAGTAGGAGACACAAGACTTCTGCTTGCCTGTGGAAAAGCTTGAGCCTGTTGACATGGAATACCTGAGGTGCTACCCCAGGGACTCCCAAGTCAACCAGATAATTTACTTCGCCCATCTTGGAGATTATCTTGAAGGGTCCAGTCCATTTGTCTGCCAAAGCTCGAGGCTTGGTAGGCTCCATCACAAGGACCTCCTGTCCTGGAGTCCAATCCACTTGCAATGCTTTAAGGTCATGCCAGTACTTGTTAAATTCCTGGCTGGCCTTGAGATTTGCTGTCGCCTGACCAATCATCTGTGTCATCCTCCATCTGAGGCCTAACACAAAGTCCCCCACTTGCCTGGCAGGACCTGGTCGGGTGGCTTCCAAACCTTCTCTGATCAAGGCAAGGGGCCCCCTCATGGAATGTCCAAAGAGAAACTCAAAGGGGCTGAAACTAATACCCTCTTGAGGTACCTCTCTGTAAGCGAACAGCAGGCATGGCAGGAGGAGATTCCATTTCCTCCTTAGGGGCTCTTCCAAAGCGCCAAGCATGCCTTTGAGAGTTTTATTAAATCTCTCGACCAGACCACTGGTCTGGGGATGGTAAGAAGTGGAGAACTTGTACGTTACCTCGCATTCTTTACACATGGTTTTCAAGTAACTAGACATGAAGTTGGATATTCTGTCAGAGACAACCCCCTTAGGGAATCCAACACGGGTGAAAATGCCCAGGAGAGCCGTAGCAACCACCTTGGCAGTAACAGTCTGAAGGGGTATAGCCTCAGGGTACCTGGTGGCATGATCAACCAAGACCAGGATGAACCGATGTCCACCTTAAGTGGTAGGGTCAAGGGGACCGACAATGTCGATGCCCACTCTCTCAAACGGTGTGCCAACCACTGGCAAGGGCTGCAGTGGGGCAATGGCACTGCCTCCAGTCTTGCCAGACAACTGACAAGTTGGGCAGGTCCTGCAGTGGGACTCCACTTCTACTACCCTCCGGGGCCAGTAGAAATGGGCAGAGAGCCTCTGCTTAGTCTTCTTGGTACCAAGAACCAGCTAAGGGCACCTCATGCGCCAACGGCAGCAGGAAGAGCCTGTAAACCTGGGGTACCACCAACCTCTTGAGGGCATCAGGTTCAGGCTTAGTGGGCTCACTAACAAGGAGCTCACCCTCCCAGTAGATCCAGAATGTCCTAGGCACTTCTCCTTGTGCCTGGGAAAGGGTCTTTTTTCTCAGACCCTCGAGAGAGTGGCACTCTCTCTGACCCTTATAGAAGTCTGCCCGGGAGGGTTCCCCTTCAGCTAACAAGCATTGAAGGTCAGGGTGTTGCTCCGTTTTGAGTACCTCTCCCACAGGAAAGTCTTCTGGCTCTTCTCCCACAGGAGTTGAGACTGGGTTCGCCACTGTACTCAACCCGTCTGGAGCATGAGTCCCAGCCGATGCTGCAGCAGGAAGAGAAGGAGTCCCCTCCACAGAGGTGGCCTTCTTACTCTTCCGTTTCCTTCGTGCCTTGGATTTCCCTGTCGGCGAGGATACCGGGCTTGCAGCCGGACCCTGCGTGACCTGCGATCGGGTGACTGCCACAGCAGCCATGGGTAGACCATCTATGATCATCCCCAACTCGACCAAATCGTTTCCCAACAAAATGTTTGCAGGCACGTTGTCCTGAACCAGGACCGGAAGCTTTGTTGTCTTGTCTCCAATCTTAATCTTGACTAAGGCTACAGGTGATAATTTGGGAGGCCCACCAGCTAACCTGGTAGTTCTCAGATGAGCACCTACATAGTCCTCTGTCTTGAGCAGAACCTGTCCACCACTGTCATGCTTGCCCGCGTGTCTCTCAAGCCAGTAGAAGGCTGGCCATTCAAGAGGACACTTCTCAAAAAGTGTTTTGTGGGATAGTCGCCAGTACTTCTGCGTACTGGTCCCCGGCCCCAAGGGACACTAGGGAAATCTCTACAGGGGCAGCGAATGTGATCCCGATAGAGGAGGGGAGGACAGTGGCCTCCACCTCTGGTACGGAGTAAGGGTAGGTCAGGCTGGCAACCTGGACTCCAAGTGTCTTACCCTTACACTTGGGGTCACCCCTTCTGTGATCCAGAGCACAACAATCCCAACAAGTGCCGGGAGTGTGGGGTACGGTACTGGAACCACTGGGACCCTGCTTTGCAGCAGGTGGACCACTAATCTTACTCCCACCCACAACAGACTTATCCCCACTAGGTTTTTGGGTCTTAGGAGAGGAAGGCATTGGTTTACCCAACTGTGATTGCTTTTGGGACTCCTCAGCTTTCTGAGAGGTCCCCTTTTCTTTGTCCTTGTCCTTCCCACTGGAGTCCTTAGGGGACACCCGGTGGGAGACCCACTTGTCAGCCAGCCTGGTCAGTTTAGAGAGATCTAAAATGTTCTGGTCAGCAACGTACTGACGCAGCTCTGGTGAACAGGCTTCAGAAAAATTCTCAAAAAACAAAAGGTGGGACAATTCAACAAAAGTTTTCACCTTGTATCCATCAATCCACCCCATCATGTTCATATGTGCAGCACTCACCCAGTCAACCCAAGACACATTCTCTCTTTTCTTAAAATCCATGAACCTTTTAAGGTATTGGGTAGGTGTCTTGCCAAACTTGGCAATCAAAGCAGACTTCAACTACTCATACTGACCCCTTTCTTCCACACTCAGTTTCAGAATACAACAATATCCAGTCTGAGGCACTCTGCTTAACAAACACTTAGCCCAATCTCTCTTAACAACATCATAAATTGCACAAGCCATGTCAAACGCTTCAATCCACTGGAGGATATCAGAACCCTCTGCATACATACCAACCAAATCTTTCATAAACTTGGTGGCTGGGGACCTGACACTCTCAACTGGTTTAGCTGAAGTCTCCACTCTAGCTTTCTCTAGCTGGATTCTTTGACATTCAGTGTCCTTGTCTTTCAGTTCAAGATCCCTTTTCCTGAGTTCCACTTGTTGTGCCAACTCCTCTTTCTTAAGCTCAGCATCCATTTCCAACTTGCGGTATTCAAAGGCCAATTTCATCCTTAACAACTCAAGCTCCAAGGCATTCCCTGAAGAAACCTTGCTGGAGGTCGGATCCTGCAGCAGGAATGGCAGCATTCCCAGAAACAGATTCAATGGCAACCCCAGGGGCAGGGTTCTCAATGGTTGCATCCCCCCCTTCCTCAAGAGCTTCACAATCAGTCTGGTAGTCCACCAGGGCAGCTATCAGCTCAGCCCTAGACTTATCCTCAAACTCTAACTCCCGGGCTTCACAAGCACTCTGGAGAGCCTCTAAGCTCAAACTAGTCAATTTACCATTTGCAATAGATTCCATTGCTTGTAATGTAGTTATCTAGCACACAACTAAACCTCAGTTTGTGCAGTGGCAAGGTTATACACTGATTCCTAAAACCATAAGCATCCCACCGCTGCCACCAGTGGAAAGGACCGGTGGGTAGTGGCTGTACTCCTGCTCTTTATATGGCAGAGGAGAGGCACAGGGGACCCCAGCCAAGATTCTCTATATGGTATACGTGGGCGAGCAATCAAGGCCTAGCTTCTCGCGAGGTGATGCGGGCTGGTTCTTAAGTACAGTGTAGTCCCCTAGCACCACACAAAGGAATGTCCACACACTGTATTAGTTAAAACACAGTCTTTATATAATTAAGGTTCACAATTATATACACTATCACAATAACTCACTTTGTACTCAGTTAATCTACAATGGCAAATATATACAGCTCTACGTGGTACCACAATCACTATTCGATCTCTTTCAAGTGCATCATCTGTACGGTTAAAGGTCACACAAATCAGCTCGTAAAGGAAACCAACAATAGATTTAGGAGGAAAGCAGTTGGTTAAAACAATGGGCAGAATACTGGCCCCGTTTACCTAGACACAGTTCTGTGTGGTGATCCCCCCACCTGGGCAACCTCTAAGATAAAGATATACTACAAACCCAGTCTATATATTGTTCACAAGAGTATTTCCAATAGTTCAGCAACCCCAAAGTACCTGGTGTTGTATAGTTCCTCATCGGGAAATCAACAGCCCTCCTTGAGTGCACGCCCTTTAAGGCAGGAGCCATGGGTCATCGAACGTCCGGCGAGGAAAAGGGTGAACTACGGCGGTGAAGTGGCAGCTTTGTTCCTAGCGGTGCTCGTCGACAATGGAGCGTAGACGTCCTGCAAGGAAGAGGCGTGCAGGGGACCACGATGTCGATAGTTCGGGACCGCAAAGAGTTTGAAGAACTTCGGCCCACCAAGGGCGTCGAGTCGTCGGCATCTCTGTGGCCGTCAGGTGGCGCGAAACCCGCCAGTGGATGCTCCTGGGTACGTCGGCGGCCTCGACCTGCTCCGATGGGAAAAAGTGGTTGATGGTGCCGATAAGAGCATCCTTGGATCAAATGTTCTTAGGCAACGGGAGTGCTGCGGCTCCGGTCGGCGACGGCAGTCGTCGACGGTGACGGACAACAGTCCGGGCACTTCTCCTTGGGATTCTGCAGCAGTCCCTGTCTCCGGTCGGCAGCCTTTCGTAGGTCTGTCTACCAGGGAGCTTTGGCAAAGATCAGCTGGTGCACGATGGTCCCTCGTAGCTCGGGGAGAGGTCTCATTACCAGGTCCTCTCTTGGATCAGTACTTGGAGACACAACCGTTTTCAGATCGGCGAAGTAGAGCAACAGCAATTCTTCTCTTCCAGCAGGGCTTCAAGGTCAAGCTTTAGTTTCAACTCCAGTTTCTCTTCAGCTTCTGAACGATTTCCAGCAGTGAGAGGCCCCCGGATATACTATTTGGTCTCTCATTCATTCTGCTGGGTCACACTCAGGCAACCAATCACTCAGAAGGGCATTCATGCAGGCAGGCAGCCAATCAGGTGCATAGTGCATTCAGGCCATTCACTTCTTTCCAGACACGCACAACAAGTTACCCAGCCATTCAGCACTCCACAGTGCATTCATACCAGTTTCGGGCAGGGCTGTCTCAGTCTTTGTGTCACACACCAGTTACTAGACATCCACAACAAGAAGTGTATATTCATCACACTCTATACACCCAGGTCCCACCCCAAGGGCACACCCACAACATACAGTCAGGGGGAAGGGACAGAGTCAGGGCTTCCCAGGACTTTGGGAAAACATGGTAACAGGCAATAGAAAGCAAGAGGCCACATATCTTCTTCAGTGATCTTCCTCCAGTAAAATCACTTCCTGGGAGCGGATGAATGTAGATTGGCACACAGACGGTTTACTCAAGGTTTCTTTGCTACAGGAGGGGAAAAAGACAGGTGTTACTAGGGCACCCCCTTTGTTAAGGCTAAGATTCTTTGTGACCCTAATGGGAGGATTCTATGTGTTAAGAGCCATTTAATGGGCTGTATGTTAACACTTATATCCTTCTATGCTCCCAACGAGAAACAAGATCTCTTCTTGCCGGATTTCGTACCTCAGGTTCTGGCCTTTGCTGAAGGTACAGATGTAATGGGGTTTGTGAGAAACCAGAGGGTGCCTCACGTACTGATCCCGGTGGGTTTGTTATCCAGGTGGCCAGGACACGGCCATCGCAGTTGGATCCAGTTCCTGGGGGTGGACCAGTGCGGGAGAATCCCCTGGGTGAGGGATCCTCGGGAAGTAGGGTTGGGGCCCCTGATGGTGAGACGCAGTATCCCCTTTCCTTCAAATCCTCTTCCCCATCCTACTATGCAAGATTTGCTGACTTTCCAACCCCCAACCCCCTTTCTTTCATGTAAACACTGAGACAAGGAAGAGAGGGACTGGGAGCGTGAGGATTACTGACAAAAAACACAGCCAGACACAGAAAACAGACTCTTCCCTTTTAACAGCAGACTGTCCCAGTAATGAGGCCAGGCAAAGTCAGGCCTCTCTGTTCAACTACTCACACTTGAATTCACTTTACTCTCCCAGGAAGTATAAAAGGCGGAGCAGGAGAGCACACTACGTTCGAGTTGGGGATGCTGGAAGGTGCGAGAAGCCAGAGGAAGACCGAAAGAGCTGCAGAGACCCTGGGAGACCTGGAGGAGAAGAAAACCGCCCTGATACTTGCCCTGTGAGTTCAAAGGAGACTGCAGGGTGGAAAGGGAGCTGTACCTCTAGATGCCAACACAATGGCAGCTGGGGTTACCTGGTGGTACCCACAGGAAGAATCCTTCACTGGCCAAGGCAGGTAAACCCAGGTCTGCCCATGGTCTTGCCTTCTAGAGGTAAAGCTCTCTTTCCACCCTGCAGTCTCCTTTGAATTCACAGGGCAAGTGTCAGGGCGGTTTTCTTCTCCTTCTTACCCAGGTAAACTGCCAGGTGGAGAGACCCTGACCTCAGTTCAACATCCCCTTACCTCCTGCAGCTCCCAAAGCCATAAAATGCCATTTTGGGAAGCTGTGAAGTGGGAGCGAAATTAACCCAGTGCATTCTGGGACTGGGAGTCCCAGGACTTTTTTTGTAAATCGAGAATTTTGAAAAGAGGCTCGAGCCTGATTAAGGGAAGCCTTCCTTGTGAACTTTGGAGGCCAAGAAAGATACCGTAAACAGAATGTTCCGGCGCCACGTGGGCACTCACTGGAAGGTCTCTGTTAGGTATCCAACTAAGTGGCAATTGTGAGAAGGGAATTTTAAAATTGAAGTGGTCATGCAACGGGCATGCTAAACCCTGTGCACATTCGAAAGTCTTACATACTTGACTCCAAGTAAAATTGGTCTGAGCCCGGCTGAGGGAGACTAATTGCAAAGTAGGAAGGATCTGAGCCCAGCTGAACAGAATCCGAGGTGAACCGTGAGTCATCCAAGAAAGAATATTCTCTGAACATTGTAAAAAGGGGACACAAAAAGGGAGATCAAAGACTGCTCAACTACAAACAAGTAAGGTTCCAAACTCCATCAACTGCCCCATCATCAGCAACCAATACCACACAATGGGCCGGCAAGGGGGGTGAGGGAATGCAAGTGGAAGTGGCAGTTCCGACGAGGACACAGGCCGCCCAGGAATTCTAACCAGATCGAACACGAGGAAGAGATTAGCTCAACAACAAAATCAAATTTAGTTGTGAATTTGTCTAACCATTATCTAACCAGATCTGAGATTTCAGTGCTCAATAAGTGCCTTTCGTTTGCTCCAGATAGTGGTATCAACTATGTTGACTTTCAAATTGATTTGTTTAAATTTGCACGTAAATTGTAATAAAACATTCTTTTTGCAACTGAAGTTTGTTCTTTTATAGCAAAAACTGTATTAGAACCCTTGAGTACTTTGACTTTATCAGACCTGAAGAATATTGAGATCTTGACTTCACTTAATCAAGAGGGTATTTGAGATTTAGATACTATTTGTTCTGATTTAAGGGGTCAATACCAGCATTTGGAAATTAAGGAACTTAAACCTACTTCCAAATTCACGCCTTAGACCACAACTGAAAATGTTATTGATATTTTTCAGAAATCAATGATCATGGATATCCATGCTATAATGGATAGACCTATTAACAAAAAGACCAAAACAAGATATAATCTGACTAGTGACGAATTCAAAGCTTTGAACTCTTTGGCGGAAGATCATTCGATCACTATAAAGGAAGCTGACAAAGGTGGGAATGTAGTTATACTTAACACAACCGATTACATTCAAATGGGTATGAACCACTTAACTACTCCATATTGCTACAAACCTCTCAAATCTAATCCCACAAAAAGGATAGTCACACAGTTACAGAATCTAATTACTAAATGGCATAATATGGGTCTCTTAACCGATGAAGAAGTAAAAGTTTCTTCTTATTACTAATCCTACGATGCCCACGGTATATTTTTTACCTAAAATACACAAAGCATACCAACAGCTACCTGAGGTGAGACTAATAATGAGTGGGAAACAAATGGAAATCAACAGTGTTGTGATCACCTGTCTCGCTTCAACTCCCAAATTCTTCATTCAGACAGCAATAGTTATAGAACATTCTCATCATCATTGACGTGTAACACTCAAAGTTTGTCATGCAATTCTATTGGGTGGGAAAGGTAACTTAAGTATAGGTGCTATATCTGTATATGTTAACAGAGCATGAGGATTGGATAACTCTTATCGGGTGGGCGTCTACGCCCATACCTCTACATCACTTGTGATAGACGTCACTACAAGTACGACGTCTTATTGGTTATACTAGCTATAGGACCCTAGATTATTTGGTCCATTGTGATTGGGTGGGTTACACCCCTAGACATAAATCTCCACTTTAATTAGCAGCATGCAGAATGGCCACCCAGGTGCCTTGTGCCCCAAGATTCACCCTGCCTCCCTTCCATCAATCAGTACTTTAGGGCTATGTGTCAATTAGTTGGCTGAGGATGGCCTCGAAACTGAAGCTTCCTATCAGGAAAAGTTATGGCATCCTCGGGTTCTGGGTGACATCAGACGTTGGTGCCTCTTCGCCCGTGGCTGGTCACATGTCTGTTCACTGTGAATCTGCTTCATTTCCTTTCTTTTCATGTATTTGATTCTTCCGTAGCCTCAGCACCTGCCTGGGGCCTCCTTATCTCGACCTTCACTGGCTGCCTGCTTTTACAAAATGGAGTCGCACTTGTATAATGTGCTTCATTGAGGTAGATATATAATTGGCGCTTGCCGCTCTATTATTCTACGAAGCATTGCAAGCTGTACCGTTTCCTTGGCTTCTTGCGTTCCAAGCCTATTTACAGGCATTTTAGTCAGTTACGTATTTTCATCCTTCCTTCATGGTTACGTTCTTTGTGCTGCAACGTTGTTTCTTCTTTTAAGTCTGTCACACCATTATTCAGAACTTTTCGTCTTGTGTGTCATCCTTTAGCCGTTGTTTAATTCATCCGTGAGTCTGTCCGGGCCCGTGTGTCATCACCACTCGCCTTTCATTATGGCTCTATGGGTCTCTTCGGGGACAGTCTGCAAGTAGTCTTCGTTTCGTGTTAACTGCTGGTACGGTTGTCTTAGCGGGTACCGGGCTGCCCAAGGTTGTCTAGTTATAGGCACCTCAACAGGTATTGCTCTTTTGATGGGCCCTGGGCAGAATCCCAGAGCTGCTCTCTTGGCTCATTTTTCCTCATACGTCACATACTTTGGCGAATATGTTCCTGGTACCTCGAACTTGGGGGCTGGGGTGCAGGCCATGTTTGGGACCTCCTCTACAGCTTTGTGTAGATGACATGTGAATTGACATCAGTACCATCAACAAAATACATTAGGTATCTAATTGTGAATGGGCACAACATGTATACCAAGACTTGGCTCAGTCCGCCTGGTGCAATTTATGCTCCTATCAGGAGTCGGCAGGCATGGGCCGTCCCAAGCCTGTCCATAGCCTTCCTCGCCGTTCGCCTAATCAATATGCCCGTTTTCACTCCTTTGACCTTTTGACCACACGAACTGCGCACCCTGATCCGGTCGGAACGCCCAGCTACAGTAAGACTCACTTTGAACTGCGTTACTGAACTATTTATCCTCCTCTCCCTCTCCCGTGCTAACGTCTTCGTGCTTACCCTCACTGGTCCAGTGCATGTTCACACCTAGACTGCACCTCTGAGCCCCGGCTATCTTACACCATTTATTATTGCTTATCGCTATTGTCCGCTCACCTGCTTTCCACGCAACGCCTCTTCTGGTACAGCGGACCACCTTCCTACTCTCTCTCACTGCCATTCCGACGCTGCACCTTGTTACAGCACCATGGTTGCCTGATACTGTTGTTGCCTCGGTACTGTCCTCTGATCAGCGTTCGCAAGCGCTTTGCTTCCCCAATGCCATACCATGCAGTTTGCACATGTGTTGCCTCGGAGCACTGACCACCCCACTCTGCCTTATAAATGCTACGCTTGCATATGCTTACTTGCCACCCCTGTCCCATACCACTTTCAACCATGAGCTATTTCTGCGGTAAATTGCCTAATGACTATTTCTGCATCTGCACATGTTCCTATGCTGCCACTGTCTGATACCGCATTGAACCTCTGAGTCGCTATTGCCTTTAACTGTGCATTTCATTGATACTGCATTTTACACGTGTCCACATGATGTGTTCCTGTTTGATTTTGCATTGAACCCCTGAATCGCTACGGCCCTAAACTGCCCATTTTTATTGATACTGCATTTACACGTGTCCACATGATGTTCCTGCTTGTTTTTGCACTGAACCTCTGAGTGGCTACGGTCTTAAACTGCCTACTTATTACTGCTGCATCTGTTTATCTGTTGCCCCTGTTGGTACTACACTCAGCCTTTGAGCTGGTTACTGCCTTACTGCCCTACTTAAACATTGCACTGTATACAAGTATACTCACTGCCACTGTACTGCTCATTGTGTAGTGATCTCCTAAATTGCTCTCAGTAATCCCACTACTATGACTAACCAGCCCACTCTATCTGGTTGAACCCACTGCACTTTGTACCTCCTCCTCACCCTATTTCTACTGATAGGTCCACTCCGACGCTGCAGTCTCACCACTCCTACCACCTCATCATGGACTTGCCATCCCACGAATTACCTACTCCCTTGCACAGCGCAGCACAGCGCAGTCACAACTGGCAACCATCATGCATCCTCTCCCACTTGCACCATGCTTTACTGGCGCCCCACGCTGCACCTTGCCACTAAACCCTCTGCTGGCCACAGTATTTACTGCCACCGCTAGTAATCCCTACCTCAACTCCCCCGCCTTCTGGCTTGAACACTTTACTTCCAAACCTACCCCCAACCAACCCTGCACGGGGCCCCTGAGAAATCTCAGGCTTGGATCTAGACTCCCCCACGCTTCTCACCACCGCAGAAATATCAGCCAACAGACTACCCAACACCACACAGAGTCATCAGCCCCCACCCTTTGCTCCCCCACACCCACAGTAGGCACCAATCTTAACGTGAGCACCCAACCTCAGACCCACCCAGTGCCCCTTAAGGTCGCCCTGATTAATACCAGATCACTCACTGCACATGCACTTAATGTGGCCGATCGCATCACCACTCATGACCTTGATTTCTTGGCTGTTACCAAGACCTGGCTCCATGCAGCCTCAGGCCCACTCTTATCACTAGCGATCTCTGATGGATATGCTATCTTAAGAAGTGACCGTAACACTGGTCAATCTAAAGGAGGTGGCATTGCCTTCATACACAAAAACACCATCAGTCTTAGTCGCCCCACTGTTCCCTATATCAGCTCTGCTGAAATACTCTCAGTAAAGCTAGCCCTCACTCCCAATCAGACGATTACACTCCACCTTATCTACCGACCACCTGGTCCCTTATCCTCATTCACTGAAGATCTCTCCCACATCCTTACAAACAACACCAAGACAAAGTCCCAAATCATAGTACTTGGTGACTTCAATCTAGGCTACCTAGACCCCAACGATGCCCCTGCACACGACATCAACAACCTGCTACTCAACTTAGGCTTCTCACAACAAGTCAATTTGCCAACACACTCAAAGGGTAGAACTCTTGACTGGTTAGCTACCCTAAACTGTGACACCAACATCCTATCTAACCAACCCTGTACCTGGACAGACCACCACCTCATCACCTTCAGTATCCCCACTAAAATCCCCCACACTGCATTGGACATCACACCTGCCACCGCCACAAGAAACAAGCGTAACATAACTTGCGCCAATTTACTCCCACTCATCCTCCCTGCACTCAATGATCTCACCTCCTCGTGCTCTGATCCTTCAGTCTTGGTAGACACGTACAATCGGACCATGTTGCAAGCACTAGACCTCATTGCACCCACCAAACTTAGAATACCCAAACCTCTGGCCCACCTCAACTCTTGGTTCACCCCACAATTGAGATCCCTTCGCAAGGAAAAAAGGACCTGCGAACTACGTTGGAAAAGTCACCCAACTGAAACAAACAAAGCCAGTGCCATGATAGCTACTCTCAAAGAAGCCATACTGCAGGCCAAAAGAGATGAGTACAACAAACGCATTGAACATGCCAAATCCAACACTAAAGAACTATTCAGAATCCTCAAGGAACTTGAATCACCCGCTACCCCCCCGACACCTGTTCCAAAGATATCACTTGGTGTACTAACATCCAAAAGGCCCTCCTCGACAAAATTGCCAACCTCCAAATTAAAATCACCAACAAAAAAAACTGCCTGGAACCTAGCCTGCAGCAAAAAACCTTCCAGGCCAACACCAACACCATTCCTGACAATATCAAACCCTTCAGCTTCACTCCCCTATCCATCCCTGAAGTTGAGCACATTATCAACAACCTCAAACCCTCTAACTGTCAGGGTGACCCCTGCCCAGCATCCATTATTTAGGAAGCTTCACACAGTCTAGCACCTTTTATCACCTCCCTTATAAACTCCTCCTTCAGCTCTGGGACTGTCCCTGACAACCTAAAGGATGCCTAGGTCATTCCCCTCCTTAAAAAACCTACTCTGGACGCAAACATCCCTACAAACTACAGGCCCATCTCTACGGTCCAGTTCCTTCTGAAGATTCTTGATCGAGCGGCCTACCTGCAGATCCAAGATTACTTGGAAAAGAACAATCTCCTGGGATTTAGGCAGTCAGGCTTCCGCCCCCGACACGGCATGGAAACCGCCCTCCTAGATCTTAAAACACAGATTGAAGACCTAAAAAATAAGGGTAAATTAGCCCTCCTACTCCTATTAGATCTCTCTGCAGCCTTCGATCTAGTAAACTACCAAATCCTCTGCTGCCACCTGAAAACCGCCGCCCACTTTTCGGATAAAGCCACGACATGGATCACCTCTTTCCTGGAAAACAGATCCATGAGATCTTCTCCTCTTCTGCCACTGCTAACCCTGCTCCGGTCACCTGTGGGGTTCCACAATGAGCGTGTGTCTCCCCAACACTCTATAACATATTCACAAAACCAATCTTTGATATACTGGACTATCTGGGTGTCACATATACTAACTACGCTGATGACACCCAGATACTCATCCCCATCTCTGGTGATCATAAAACTATACGCTTGCTTTCATTTCCATTTACCAAATCATTCAGGCCTGGATGGCGCAACATGAACTGTGCCTGAACGATGAAAAGACAGAGATTCTCATCTTAGGCTCCCACCAAAGACTTAACAAGCTAGATCCGTCCTTCACAGCCTTCACAATTGATGGTAACAAAATCAAAGTAACCAAAGACACCAAAACACTTGGAATCTATATCGACTCCACCCTCTCACTCTCCAGGCAAATCAATGCAGTTTCCTCCGCAGCTTCTTACACCTGCAAGCTCATCACGGCATGCCGCCCATTCCTATCACCTGCTAACTGTACTACCCTAGCCAGAACCCTAGTCCTTTCTAAGATAGACTATTGCAACGCTCTCTATCTCGGCACCAACCAATGCAACATCAACAAATTACAGATTATTCAAAACAATGCCATTAGAGCGGCACTAAACATCCCCAGGAACTCCCACATCTCAGACTCCAGACAGAGTCTCCGTTGGCTCTCAGTCCACCGAAGAATCTCACTGAAAGCATTAGCACTAATCCACAAAAGCATCACAAACCAAGCACCTAGCTATCTGGCCAATAGATTCTCTCTACATACCCCCGCAAGACCACTCAGAAGTGCTCAAGTCAACTGTCTTTCTATCCCCCGCTTTAACCTCCAGAGATCAGGTGGGAGCAGCTTCCCAGTCCTGGCTGCTAAACTCTGGAACACATTACCCAACCCTCTCAGAGCAGAACCGTCCTTCTTGGCCTTCAAGAGCAAAGCCAAAGCCTGGCTGTCCTCCCAAGATCAGCCTTGATACCTTGCACCAACTGCTCACCCTGTCGCTATCCACTTTTGCCCCCCTGTTAGTTTCCCCCACTGTTCGTCATTTTGTACAGCTCCTGCCAGTTAGCCAAAATTTCCTATTTATTGTATTGCGTGTACTCTGTTGTATGTAAATTGTTCTATATCGGGCAGCTCATTGTTTGAGCCCCTACTTTGACTGTAACCTATGTTATGCGCCCGTGCGCCCCTGGGCCTGGTACGCTTTATAAATAAAATAAATACAAATACAAATACTTTGCCATCTGCATCAACCCACAACAGCACTAAACGACTTGTAACTTTCGATCAGGATATATATATATATATATATATATGTCTTTTTACCTCGCCACTGTTTGCGGGTTCGTGACGTTCATTGTTTACAGAATGACATCACATGCACCTCTACGTGTGATGTCATTACGCTACCGCAGCTTCCAATGCAAAAATGCTCTCTTTAGTTTTGTCATGCGGGGAACATCGCCCTTGCGGAGGCCAAACAGGCATGGACTGTTTATTTTGGGATTGAATCCTGTATATATCTATTGCTTTGAGACGACAAACAATTATCTGGTAAGCATAATTGTATGGACGCCACTTCTAAGCCTGAAGGGAGCACTTCCCTCTTAAACAACTTAGACAGTGGAATACACACAGCTTTAGGAATTTATGAAATGAGAGGATCTGATAATTTGGCATTCATCTTCTATTTCCATTCTCTTTTTCTCTTAAAAATTCAAAATATTTATCTGACGGAGCTAGTAACGCTCTAAAAGCCCACTTGTGCATACGTCTATTGGGACTACTCACCTGAGTGACATCATAATACTCTAGAAGCGGGACAGACTGGGCCCTGAAGTCGGCCTTGATCTACTATCCATTTAATCACATCAATTCCAACATTGGCTGTTTAAATTATCAATGAAATCAGGGATTTAAACCCATTTCATTTGTCATTGGTTTTCAGATTTGAGCACATATAATTCCTTTTGTGGTAAGCCAAGCTTTGGTCATGCATGAAAATGCCTTCCAGTACTTTACGGGTGGTGAACTGACATATGGGAGTAATATCAATACACATCGGGTGTATTAGTTCCATCTGTAATCACTTACCTATCATTAAATGGTGAGTTATCAATGTTTCTGGACACTAGACTCCGCACTGTCCTTCATAACTATATTGGTGTTATTTACCTAAGTATTATTTTATTTTCAAGTGTATTCAGACAAGTGCAATTATCTAAGTTGTTATATACAAAAAACAATGTTGACTTGAAGTTGTTTTCTTTCTTCTTGTTGAATTATGTCCACGCTTGCTTGCTTTCCCCAATGCCATCATCCTGTGCGGTGTGTGTTACTTTATTTTAATATTTTTATTTTTCAATGCTTTATGCTTTTTGTCTTGTTTTTTTGGCTAACTTGCTCTGATTAATTTGACTAATTCACTTTTATAACAATGACAATGTACAGCCTTGATAACGACCAAGCTGGTCGAAACACATGTCGGCTGTTCTGCTGAACAATAAAAAATGAAATACAATATATAACAAATCTTTTTCAAATCAAGATACTGTTCAAGACTTTGGCCAGTTATTTCAACTATTATGTGTTCAACTATTCTTGATTTGTATAGACTACTATTTGTACAAGGAAAATAGTTCATACCAAGCGTAAATATTGTCTCGTAACATTCACGTGAACATATTAATTTATTTTGGAACCTCTGTGGGTGGTTCACAGTTATCAAGAATTTCGCTGCTGGTCCTCTTGTAGAGCTAACTGAGTTTGGAGAATAGCACGCAGTTATTGGTATCTAACCCACTATCACGTTTGTTTTTCAATGTAAAAATAAAAAGGGGGATCTGAGCCCGGGAGAGGGTGAGCCACAGTAACGATTATGATAAAAGGGATCTGATGCCGGCTGAGGGGGATCCAGGGTAAGTCACCCAAAATGAATACTTATAAGAGGAAAGGAACTTTGTGTTTTGTTTTTTCTACATCAGGCCCTCTGAATCAAGAGACTTTGATAAGTAAAGAGACTTGGGCATAGAAGGCCCAAATGCTGGTAATGGAAATATATCCTCATGCCAGAGAAGCCAGAGTGTGTGCTTTGCTGGAGTGAACAGCCTTGTCCCGTACTGAAAATGTGGGGAAGGGAGGCCAACAGCCTGAACATCCTGACACATCATTTTATGAACACTTCTTTCTTTTTCATGAACACTACCCTACACTATTTGGTGTTTAGAAGTAGGGATTGGCAATACTTTTTTTTAGCATAGGCCAACTTTATTTTGACCAGATCTGACTAGGACAGTATTTTCTTTTGTTTTGATGGTAGTAGCTTGCTCCTATCATTAGAAGTTAGGCTAGACAGGCGTTTTTCCAACCCTCATCAAGTTCAATAAATACCTTTGAACTGTATGATATTGTGTCCGTCTTGCTTATCATACCATGCCTTCCTTACAGGTTTGATTTCAATCTGACTCTGGATCTGGATGTAGATAAGACGCTCCCACCTACACAGTGTCCAGTGATAAAGCTACATGGGAAAAGGTCGCCGGGGGGCGACATTTCCCCAAATTTTCCCTCCCAAGAAAATCAAGCACTTTCACCAAATATTCTAGGACTGGAGCTAGATTAGTAAATAATACCTGTCTTAGAATATGTGTGGGAAGGCTTTTAGTGGTACAGGGAATAAAATTGCCTACCTGGCGACTTTCTCCATGGGGGGCATTTTCAGATAGAACCACCTACACGTATAGACTACAGAAATGCAATAGCCTGCACCAAACTTCTCAGGGAAATGGGGCTTATTGATATTTGGAGGTTTAGAAATGGTACCTGTAAAGATTATACAGATTTTCCCGTGTTCATGGAAGCTTCTCCAGAATAGAAGCTATATTGGTGTCATCTTCCCTGGTTCCCTGTATCCCAGAAGCTTGTAAAGAAACTAGGGTTCTCTCGAATCACGCTCTAGTTTTGCTTTGGATCATGATTACAAGTTTAGGGCCTTCTGCAAGGAGACCCTGGGGACTATATGATTTGATCATGAAAGATAGGATGTTGTGTCAGGGGGCAGCATAAGCCATTATACATTATATTGAAATAAATCTGAGTGGTGGCTCGCCCAGAGGGTTGATATGGGATGCCATTAAGGTGGTCATTCAGGGGGAATCGTTAATCTGCCTACACTAAAGCAAGGGAAATACATAGAGCTGGTCTGGAGGTGGAGGGTCGACAGACAAAGAATGACCATAAAACTGTTGGGTCGTTGGACGCCATGCTTACTCTAAGGGTTGCTAGGGCTCAGCTTGAGGCACACTTTGCAGAAAGGCCTACACAGGCGATATCGAAAAGTAAAAGGTATTACTATTCTAGATGGAACAAAGCAAATAGAATATTGGCGCACAAACTTGATAAACATATGACCCGTAATAACATCTTGGCTCTTAGAGATGGGCTGGGGAACCTAAACTACGACGATGCTAGTAAACATGAACTACTGCACCAATACTATGCCTCAACTATGGTGGAAACACTGCGCAATCCCAGAGCCCAAGTAGACTACCTGGTTGGCTCAGCTCTCCTGCCTGACTCAGGTGATGGGACAGGAACTGGAACAGCCAGTACGGGAGGAAGGTTGAAAGGGCCATCAATTCACTCAAAGATAAAACTCCAGTTCCAGATGAATTCACCATGCAATTTTCCAAACCCGATTGATAGCTCACCTGACAAGGTTGTTTAATACTTTCCCGACTATCGGAGAGTTACCCCAGCCATGCAATAATCATCCACAACCTAGACTCTGAAGCCTGATAAAGATCTGAGCTTGCTAAACTCCGATAGATTGATAACAATCTTGACAAACTGTTTGATGGTAACACCTCCTGACCTGATCCAGTTCGATCAGGCGTGCTTCATCGTCCAACGAAGTGCACACGATAATATCAAGATACTTAACATAGAAATGGGTGGGAGGTGGGGCTTGAGATGAGGTTGATCTCACTGGATGCCCACAATGCTTTTGACCAGCTGTACTGGCACTATCTTGCAGGTGAATGGATTTGAGCCGACATTTTGGTGTTACCTTCTACCCAACTACAAATATGGGTCAACCGGAAGTCAACACAAGCTGTCTCGATTGTGGGAGGAAAAAGGCTAGGGTGCTTATTATCCCTTTTGCTGTTTGCTCTGTGTATGCAGCCTCTTGCTAAGTGGGTTAGGGATGACGGGTGTATTAGGGGTATAACTCGAAAAGGCAAAGACTACAGGATATCCCTTTATGCTGACAATGGCCTGGTCATGGAGGTGGAGGGGTTTCTGATTGCACTTATGGGGGAGCTCGAGAGTGAATTACTCAAAGTCCCAGGGCTTGGCTATTTCGATCTCTTCTGAAGTTGAGAGATCGATATTGAATTTGTGTCATATAACGTGGAGGTGTGACACAATAGATTATTTAGGTGTGAAGGTTCCATCAGATTTTAAAGCCCTTTATAGCCTTAACCTCCCTCCTCAGTTTGTAGAATTGGCTGGTTAACTGAGCCATTGGAAGTTTCTTGGTTGGGTTGTGTCATGACCATAAAGATAAATGTGGTGTGTAAGATGTTATACCATTTCTTTGCTCTCCCCTGTACGCATCCCCATTGGTAGCGTGCAAGCACTACAGAGTAAAATATTCTCTTTTGCATGGAAGGATAGAAGAGCTGGCTTCAAGAAGCGTGATTCATATCATATATCCTGTTCATACAAGAACATTTTTTATACATATAGTACTCCATCTGTGAGCTTCAATATGACCTCAAAGAAAGGAATTTCAAAGAATTTACTGCCATCATCTTCAAGAGACGACACACAAGACCCAGTCATGTACGCTATTCTACATGAAATCAGATCACTTAAGCCATTCATGGAAGCCACAACGGCTAAATTACAATTATTGGATGACAAATGGTCCTCCTTTGAGACAAGGATAAAGGAAGTTGAGAGAAGAGTCAGCAACGCTGAAGATGTAGCAGGAAAAGTGACACAGCTTGAAAACTCGGTCACCTCTCTACAGAAACAAGCAGAGAATTTAGAAAACAGAAACAGAAGGAATAATATTCGAGTTGTTGGCCTTCCAGGAAACATAAAAAAAAAACAACCCTACTGAGTTCCTTTATCATATGTTACCCCTGCATTTGGATCTCCCAGCTTCTATCCAGCTCAACATCCAAAAAGCCGATTGGGTTGGACCTAAAACCCATCTAGGAACTCTCCAAGAACTCCAATATTCGCAGTATTAGATTATACACATGTTCTCTTCATCATAGATAAGGCAAAATAAAAGAAACTACTTATCTGGGAAGGTACAAAGATATTTTTCTCACAAGTTGTGTCTAATGCCACAGCAGCGAGAAGAAAGGAGCTACTGGCGTTCAGCCAGCGTTGAGGCAACTTAACGCCAGATATGGGATTATCCACCCAGCATCTCTAAAGGTTGCCCTAAATGGGCTCTCCTTTACCTTTCAAAATCCAAGTGACTAATGAAGTTTTATTCAAAACCATAGGAGAGATGAGATGGACACCTCTAAACCAATATCTACTTGAAGTTTATTATATGCACTGCCTCTCTCTACTATCTTCCTCATTTCGCCGGATTTAGCAGAGGACGAACCCATCTGCATCTGGTTCTTTTTGACTTTTTACGAACATGTATTGGAGTGGCTGTATCCGGTTAACCACTACTAGGTTACTTATTTGTCGGTGTGAATGGAAATTGGAAAAATCTATGTTCTTTATGTTTGTCTTCCCCCTCTCCTCTTTGTTTCACCCCTTTCAGTGTTTTAGATCACCTGGTCATGACAAGAATGACTACTTTGCAGATAATCCTTTTGTTGTAATTTCATGGATATGAACATTGTAACATGGAAGGTCAAAGGTTTATACAATCCAGTCAAACGACAACAAATTCTTTCACATCTCAATAGAACGAAACCAGCCATAGCTTGCATACAAGAATCCCATCTCTCAAGGATGTCCTTTTGGGGTCGCCAGAGGTCGCAACTGCAACCTCTGAGGTCTCCCTTGCGACCTCTATGGTCATCCTTGCGATTTTTTTTATTTTTTTATTTTTTGTAATGCAAGCTCCTGGGCTGTGGCCAGCACCATGTGGCTCTTTACTTCTGGAGTGGCTGGCTTTCTTGTTCAGGCCCCTTAAAAAAAAGAAGAAAAATAAGAACGGGAGTGCCACAAGTCTAACACTTTCAGCACTGACCCTAAATAAGAAAGAATAGGAATATCAACTAATGTGTCTTTCTCGAATGCTATACAATAATTGCTAGACTCATTAAAGGTTTATTTCAGGCACATTTCAGGGGTGAGTCGCTGATTTAGTCTGTTCTTAAATGCCTCAACTCAGCCTTTCATCCTTCTGAGGTCGATAAATGAGTACCAACACAGGTTGTGTGATATTGGGTGTATATTGTTTCTATATAAAGCGATTAAGCGTAAGTATTCGGTCATGGACGTCTGCTTGCATTCGCAGTCATTTGGTAATATGGGCCTATCCACACTGGTCTTAACGATACATATGGCGATCCATTCTTGTATGAAATGTACATCACATTATAGTGATATTGTAACCATATTTTTCGTAGTGTACAATGCTATTGGATGCCACATTTTGTCAACGGGTGAAAGGTCATGTTCCGTTGTTTCCTGAGACATCACTTCGGGGTGGGGTCAAATGGCATCACTTCCTGTGATGTCATCAGTTATCAAGGGTCGTGTGATGTCACTTCCGCTACCCCTGGCATTTTGGTGAAATGACATCCCTGCCACCTCTCACAAGATGAGGCAGCCAAACTGAAAAGATTATGGGAGGGACAGGTTTTTTCAAGTGCAGCAGACGGGAAAAAGAATGGAGTGATCACTCTTATGAACAAACACCTCCAATGGAAGATATTATTTACAGAGACAGATAATGTTGGAAGATGGGTATTGGTCAAAATGCAAATTGATTCCACAGAATGTTGGTTGATTGACTAATTTAAGAAATCGTACATCGAAATCCTGTCTCAATAATGTAATTGTTTGTGGAGATTTCAATAAAATCATAGACCCTATACTCAACAAAAAATCTAATGTGCGATTTAGAATCACCAAGTCCAACTTACAATTTGCTAATTTTGTGTCAGATTTAGGACTCATTGATGCCTGGCGCATTACTCATCCTTCGGATTTAGACTATACATTTTTTTCCCCTCCTCACAACTCACTATCAAGGATTGATTACATTTTTGTATCTAAGTCCCTGATGAATAATGTAATAGAGGCAAGAATAGAACCTATTGTCTTATCTGACAATGCGTTGTTCCTGATCAAACTAGCCACTCCTCAAAACACACATAAGTTCAACAGATGGCAATTCAATTCTGCCCTTCTGAAGAATGAACATTTTGTGAAATGTATTCATCAACAACATTTCTTCTTTTTTGCAGAAAACTCTCCTACTGATACCTCGATTCATAATAATTGGGACTGCTTTAAAGCAACAATGAGAGGACATATTATATACTATATGGCAGCCAAAAAGAAAAGACTTAAAAAAGAAACGGATGATATTCTTAAACAAATTAAAATCTTACAATCACAGTATATTCATACCAACTCTGCCCTAACTCATCAAAAAAATAATGAACTCAGAATACAATATAATAACCTAACCACTGCCAATCTTTTAAAATATAAATCTAAGATTTATCAGTTTTCGAATAAATCAGGCAAAGCGTTGGCATCCTATCTCAAGTTCAAAAGAGATAAGGCAAAAATCACAGTTATTAATGATCAAAATGGTAACAGAGTCATGTTAGATAAAGACATTATGCAAGTCTTCTCAAAATGTTATCAAAACTTATATTCCTCGGAAACATCTCCAAAGAATACCCATGCTTCCGATTTCCTTAACAATATTCATCGTAATGCTTACACTACGTCAAACTTCAAATCTTTAAGTGATCCCATATCATTGAGTGAAATCCATAATGCCATTAAAAATCTTTAAAAGGGCAAGGCTCCAGGTCCAGATGGATTTTCTATTGATTATTTTGACCACTTTAAAGATACATTATTTCCCCAGCTTAATTAATTATTCAAATACATTATTACTAAGAAACAAGCCTTTGGCTCCTTTTCAGAAGCTATGCTGATAGTCTTCCCTACACCCAATTAAGACCCTGAATCAGCCCAGAATTATAGACCCATTTCCCTAATAAACACGGATTGTGAAATATTTGACAACATTTTAGCCAACAGACTCAGCCCCCTTCTTCCTAATTTAATTAAAAACGACCAGGTGGGGTATGTGAAAGGAAGGGTGTCCTCTCCAAATATTAGACTATTTACTAATATTATTAGCATCATTCAAAAATCCCCACATCCCTATCTGGCTATAGCACTAGAAGCAGAGAAGTCATTGATAGGATTGAATGGAACTATGTGTTTAAAGCCCTATCTTGGAAAGAAATTCCAGATTCATTTATATCTATGGTTACTGTATTATACTCTAATCCCACAACATCAATCTATGTTAATGTCAAATGTCCATATTATTCCCTCTACATAGAGGTACCCGCCAGGGTTGTCCCCTGTCCACTTTATTGTTTATATTAGCATTTTGAACCATACCTAGAAGCAATTAGACAAGACGATAACATAGTTGGCATACAGTTTAAAGACATTAAGATCAAAACAGCAGTCTATGTGGATGATGTATTACTTCTATTAAGAACTTCTGAAATGTGCAAACAGCACTTAAATTGTATCATCTCACGTTTTTCTCATGCATCAGGGTACAAACACAGATAAACCTGAAATATATCCTCTAATGTACACTGTACAAGTTATCATTGCTCTACTCTTGGAATGAAATGGTGCCCAACAGATATTAAGTACTTAGGCATCCAAATTTCATCTTCAATTAAGCAAATCATTAAACTAAACACAGCCAATTTCATTACCAAACTAAAGGAGTTAACAAATGCATGGTCTCCGCTCTATATTTCCTGGTGGGGAAGATTAGAAACTGTTAAAATGATGTCGTCACCCGTTATATTATATTTTCTCTATATGCTTCCTGTGCCTATTCCTATATCTTTTTTTTCGTTCTTTAGACTCTTGAATCCTCAAATTCCTATGAGGTAAGAAAAAAAGAAAGATTTTGTTATATAAACTCAAAAAACCTAAACCCGAGGGAGGAGTGGGATTTCCAGACTATAGGAAATATCACTATGCCTTCTTACTAAAACAGACTCAGCCATGGTTCTCTCCAAATGATATAGATATACCTAACTGGTTGCATATGGAAAAGGCTATGGTCTTACCGCATGCTCTCTTAGACTGTCCTCATGTTAAAAACTACAAGAGATGTTTCTCAAGTGCTAGTATTAATATTTCTATTAAGTAGTTACGTTCATATTTAATTCCACCTCAACCAGATAATTCTCAGTTTATATCCCAGTATATATGGATGAACACCCTAATTAGAATTAAAAAGAGTTATTTGTTAGAGACAATGGCTTGATCTAGGAATCAGGTATATAGGACAACTATTTATCCAAGGAACCCCATTAACATTTGATGAATTTACAATCAAATTTCAAGCCCCAAGGAGCTTTATCCTGATATATATTAGTTTAATTAATGCGATTTTGGAAAACTATGAATTGTTAGTATTGAATTCTAATAACTTTCAATCTTAAAGATTGCTCCATTTATCTAATCCTAATGTTACAGCGTCTATGTTTTATAAAGCATGCTCTTCTTTGTTAACTGATGAAGCGCTATTTAAATGTTAAGAAGCTTGGAATCAAGACTGCCTCCCCAACAACCTCCAATCGAGATGGCCTCATATATGGACAAATATCTTTAAGGTAATTGTCTCAGCCAGCCTCCTGCAAACGCTATATTTGTGTCACCATAGAGTGTTTATAACACCACTAATGCTCTTTAGATGTGGAAGTTCTCAAAATAATAACTATTGGACCTGTGTAATATCTCAGGGATCCTTTAAGAATATGATCTTTGAATGTTACTAACTTCATGCCTTTTGGAAAAAGATTGGAGAAATCCTTCGAAACATCTTTCGAATACAATTCTGTATGTCCCTTGAAGTTGTATATCTTGGTAGTGAAATAATCCAACCTGCTATTAGTAAAAGTGAGGGCTATTTGTTTGACTTATTTGTTGCTATTGCCATACAAACGATTACATCTAATTGGAAAAATCTCAAAGGCGTTCACTTTAAATTATGGTGGAATTCAGTCTGTAATATTCACAGGATGGAAAATGCACTGCGGTATCTCCACCTTTGATGCATAAACATCTATTTAAATGGAAATCTTTTGTAGATTATTTAAACAATGCAATTCCCCTGTCAAGATTAGGATTATGGTTGAATAGTACTAGTCCTTTCCAGTATATATATATATATATATATATATATATATATATATATATATATACTGGAAAGGACTAGTACTATTATATATATAAAGCAAGCCCCCCTCCTGGTGTGTGTGTTAGTCCTGTGTGTCATGTTTGTCTATATACTCTTTCCCTTACAAGTTAGCTATATGACTATTAGCTTTTCTTAAACTGCATTGTATGTATGAGTATAGAATATACATACAGTATATAAGGTTGCATTGTTATTTAAATGTATTGATAATGAATTGAGGTATTGTAGCCTTGCGAGGCTTTACATTTCTCCATATGCTGTATTATTTAAGATATAAATCTTATGTACTTAATGTTCTTAATAAAATATTTAAACAACACAACAGGGCGGTAGTGAGATGGGAATCGCGCGGAGCTTGGGCCCACTATCCCCTGTCTTTGTTAACCCGGTCTTTACAGCGGGTGTTCGGAAGAAAGGCTTTGAACAATGTGGGAGAGGTGGCCTGAACTAATGAAGACAGCTATATGTAGGAGGAACCCGCAGATGTTTAAGGAGTGCAAAGCAACGTTTGCTCTGGATGAGAGTAAGAGGGTTGGATATTTGCTCTTTTCTTCTTTACTTCCTCTCTTTTGCAAAAAGTACTGACCCATAAATAAAAAAATATTGTTATTCAAACAAAAATGTAACATGATGTATGTTGAAGATGATTCAAAGCACGTTCACTAAATATGTTCCAATGGAACTATGCCTGTGGTCTGGTCATCAGCTGTGTATATGGAGGCAACATCCAGGGTCTCTAGTAAATAAGTGTCTTCCCAGGGCAAACAGTCGAGTCATGAACAGCGCATCAGTGGCAACATCAAGGGTCTCTAGTAAATAAGTGTCTTCCCAGGGCAGACAGTCGAGTTATGGGCAGCGCATCAGTGGCAACATCAAGGGTCTCTAGTAAATAAGTGTCTTCCCAGGGCAGACAGTCGAGTTATGGGTAGCGCATCAGTGGCAACATCAAGGGTCTCTAGTAAATAAGTGTCTTCCCAGGGCAAACAGTCGAGTTATGGGCAGCGCATCAGTGGCAACATCAAGGGTCTCTAGTAAATAAGTGTCTTCCCAGGGCAAACAGTCGAGTTATGGGTAGCGCATCAGTGGCAACATCAGGGGTCTCTAGTAAATAAGTGTCTTCCCAGGGCAGACAGTCGAGTTATGGACAGTGCAGCAGTGGCAACATCAAGGGTCTCAGTAAATAAGTGTCTTTCCAGGGCAGACAGTCGAGTTATGGACAGTGCAGCAGTGGCAACATCAAGGGTCTCTAGTAAATAAGTGTCTTCCCAGGGCAGACAGTCGAGTTATGGACAGCACATCAGTGGCAATGTGTATCTAGTAATTAAGTGTCTTCCCAGGGTAGACAGTCGAGTTATGGGCAGCGCATAAGTGGCAACATCAAGGGTCTCTAGTAAATAAGTGTCTTCACAGGGCAGACAGTCGAGTCATGGGCAGCGCATCAGTGGCAACATCAAGGGTCTCTAGTAAATAAGTATCTTGCCAGGGCAGACAGTCGAGTCATGGACATCGCATCGGTGGCAACATCAAGGATCTCTAGTAAATGAGTGTCTTCCCAGGGCAGACAGTCGAGTTATAGACAGCGCATCAGTGGCAACATCAAGGGTCTCTAGTAAATAAGTGTCTTCCCAGGGAAGACAGTCGAGTTATGGACAGCGCATCAGTGGCAACATCAAGGGTCTCTAGTAAATATGTGTCTTCCCAGGGCAGACAGTCGCGTTACGGACATCGCATCAGTGGCAACATCCAGGGTCTCTAGTAAATAAGTGTCTTCCCAGGGCAGGCAGTCGAGTGATGGACAGCGCATCAGTGGCAACATCCAGGGTCTCTAGTAAATAAGTGTCTTCCCAGGGCAGGCAGTCGAGTTATGGACAGCGCATCAGTTGCACCATCCAGGTTCTCTAGTAAATAAGTGTCTCCCCAGGGCAGACAGTCGAGTTATGGACAGCGGATCAGTGGCAACATCCAGGGTCTCTAGTAAATAAGTGTCTTCCCTGGGCAGACAGTCGAGTTATGGACAGCGCATCAGTGGCAACATCAAGGGTCTCTAGTAAATAAGTGTCTTCCCAGGGCAGACAGCCGAGTTATGGACAGCGCATCAGTGGCAACATCCAGCGTCTCTAGTAAATAATTGTCTTCCCAGGGCAGACAGTCAAGTTATGAACAGCGCATCAGTGGCAAAATGAAGGGTCTCTAGTAAATAAGTGTCTTCCCAGAGCAGACAGTCGAGTGATGGACAGCGCATCAGTGGCAACATGCAGGGTCTCTAGTAAATAAGTGTCTTCCCAGGGCAGACAGTCGATTTATGGGCAGCACATCAGTGGCAACATCAAGGGTCTCTAGTAAATAAGTGTCTTCCCAGGGCAGACAGTCGAGTTATGGACAGCGCATCATAGGCAACATCAAGGGTCTCTAGTAAATAAGTGTCTTCCCAGGGAAGACAGTCGAGTTATGGACAGCGCATCAGTGGCAATATCAAGGGTCTCTAGTAAATATGTGTCTTCCCAGGGCAGACAGTCGAGTTACGGACATCGCATCAGTGGCAACATCCAGGGTCTCTAGTAAATGTCTTCCCAGGGCAGGCAGTCGAGTTACGGGCAGCGCATCAGTGGCAACATCCAGGGTCTCTAGTAAATAAGTGTCTTCCCAGGGCAGACAGTCAAGTTATGAACAGCGCATCAGTGGCAACATAAAGGGTCTCTAGTAAATAAGTGTCTTCTCAGGGCAGACAGTCGAGTTAAAACAGTGCCTTAGTGGTGTACAAATTGATGGCTTGCTAAAATTCATCTATGTATTTGCAAAACATTCTCCAAAAAAGAATTCATTCCTGCTACTACTAGCCTCACCGGTGGGTGTAGGATCAGTCCTTATTTCCAAAGGACCCGCATCTTCCCATATAGGTACACATTGATGGAAACAATGTTGGATCGGAGGCGACACATAATGGCCCATGACCTTCATCTGCACAATCTGACTTACTCTGCACCACCAGCCCTCCCCCTGATCTGACACCACTTGACACTTTCATTACACTTCTAATCTTTCACACCTGTTATCATTCATTAATAAAATGTGTCAATATGAGAATCAGCCCTGTGTCAAGCAAACTTCTGCTAGTTTCTTAACGGTTGTTCATTCACATGGCCTATACTAACACACTTCTGAACTCAACAGTTCATACTCACCTCCTCCCCCCCCCCCCCCCCCGCCACTAACCAACAAGTCCCCTGCCCCCACTTTTCCTTCTCAAAGGCTTGTCACCTCAGTCTGCAATTTCGCCGAGAGGAAAGCGTGCCAGAGATGACTGACACTGAGGTAGAGGGAAACACGTCTTCTCTTTATTCTGTATCTTAATGCGCAGTCCGAGGGCGGCATTAACCCCCCTGCACATGCCTGAGTTTGCCTCTTTGATTTGTGCATTTCCCTGTGACGAGCCTTCTCGTCACGCTCCGTTAACCATGTCCTTTCCGGACACGACATCGCTGATGTTTCTCTCTTTGGGTTACTATTAGTTGCACCAACTTCTAATCCATGAAGAACCCTGGGGGCTTCCACATCTGCAGTAGTATTAAGACTACTCACAGTTTCTGTCCTGTCTCCTAAACCCTAAGGTTGGATGGGTGCATAGCAAGATGTTTAAGCAACTTGCGTTTTCTAATACATTTGAATAGATTAATGTTTGCTTTTGAGTAGTCAGACTCTGTTATAGGAGAGAAACTGTGAACAATATAAGCTCCTCCCAACTACCTCAAGCACTTTCTACTTCTAGCACTTTTTTGCACAAACCTACAAAGTGTATCAGCCATTTGTGCATGATTGCCGTCACATCAACAGGAGCCAATCTTAATACACTTACATTTTAGTCATTGTCTGTGTATGTTTGCATTTTGTGGTCTACATTAGTTGCTGCCTGTTTCATGTGTTTCTCTATTGCTTTCTGTTGGAAATTTCATTCATAGTTTCTTCTTTGTTTTCCCTCTGGTCCAAAGCTGTAAATAACCAGATGTCCTTGTGTTCTCTCCTCTCCAGCCTCTGACATGGACTCCAAGACACAGGCGGCATCTTTTTGGAAGGCCATAGTCTTTTACGTCCTTGTCTCATTTCTGACCAGCTTCTGCATATTCTCCTTTATCCATCAATCCTCGAAAGGAAGAACTCTGATGACGTGCCCGAAAGCGGAGGCGACGAGCACACACTCTGCAGGAGATGGGGACCATAGAGGTACGAGTAGAGAGGTGGTCATCCTAGTCTGGTCCTGGCCTTTTGGACACCAATTTCCGTTGGATCAGTGTGCCGCAGACTATGGAATATTTGGCTGCAATTTCACTACAGAGAGGAACTGGTACAACCGCGCAGATGCCGTAATTATTCATCACTGGGACGTCATCTTCACTAATGTAGGGCTTCCCCGGGAGCCAAGATCACACAACCAGCGCTGGATCTGGTTCAACCTGGAGTCCCCGAGGAACAGCCCCAACCTCCATATAATGGACAACCTCTTCAACCTGACCATGAGCTACAGGGTTGACTCAGACATTTTCTGCCCCTACGGCTGGATCGAAAAAGCTATTACTCCTCAAAACTTCAGCATCCCAACCAAGACCAAGCTGGTGACTTGGGTGGTCAGTAACTGGAGACCGACCTTGGAAAGAGTGGCATATTACAATCAGCTGAAGAACCACATCAATATTGATATGTTTGGACGCAGAAACAAGACTCTGTCCAGCAATATATTGCAACCCATAATCTCCCAGTACAAGTTCTACCTGGCCTTTGAGAACTCTCTCCACCAGGACTATATCACTGAGAAGCTCTGGAACAATGCACTGATGTCTGGGACTGTCCCCGTAGTGCTCGGCCCAACGCGGGAAAACTATGAGCGATTTGTTCCTGCTGATGCCTTCATCCATGTTAACGACTTCCCCAGTGCCAAGGAGCTGGCAGCTCATCTGAAATTCCTAGACACAAACGAAGAGCAATATCAACGCTACTTTACCTGGCGAAAGAAACTGCAGCCTATTGGTCTAACAGGTTGGACTCCCCACTACTGCAAGGCCTGCCAAGCACTGCAACAGGACATTTCCTACAAAACAATCCCCAGCATTGCCAACTGGTTCAAATGATGGCACCGACCACTGACAACCACCTGAGTTCAACTCTGAGGGCACAATTTTGAAAGTCTATATGGTAGGCCTTGCAAATGCTTAACAATCCCATTAGACCTGCAGGGCGAGTTTATTAGTTTACATACTCGACCTAAGAGAAATGCACTTGCCCCAAGGTGGCTGGGGACAAAATAATACCAGTGCTGCTTTTTGTAATGTTGCTTGTCACCACGAGCACACTTCATATTTGCTGCAATGCTGTCAAGCATGTTATGTTATGTTGTATATATTTATACAGCGCACATTGGCCCGAAGGCATCTTGGTGCTAACCAGCAGAGGTGAGGCAGTGGTGGAGAGAGGGGGCCTAAAACAAAAAGGTTTTCAAGGAGCGGCAGAAGGCAAGGTGGTCAGCAATAGCTCGGAGTGCCCAGGGGAGATTGTTCCAAACCCTTGCAGCTACCACCAAGAAAGCACGGCCGCCAGTCCGCGACAATCTTACACAGGGAATACACAGCAGAAGGGCTAATGAGAACATTTTTCCTGTAAATATTCTGCCCCCAGTTTGTAGAAGGCCCGATGAACAATACATATTGACTTGAATAGAATCTGCTTCTCAATCTCTAGTTTCCGCTACTTTCAGCTCCTTGCCACCCTACAATGGAACTCCCTTCCTTTCACTATTCGCTCCACTTCTACCTATTCCTCCTTCCGTTCCTCCTTGAAAGCACTCCTTCTCCACTCCCCTCCCTGATGCCTTTTCTCTCTCCTTCCAATACCATCTTCCTTGTCCCTCTATCTTCCCTGTCTCCCCATGATCTCCATCCTCTCTCCTAACTCCCACCACTGCCTACGCTTTCTCCCTTTTTTTCCATCCCCTCCATTCCATTCTTCTTCCTCCTCAAATGCAAATTGTTCCACATGCTGTTTTTCTGGTTTGTCTCATATATACTGTTATTGCTTCTATTTTATATGTTTAATGTTCCCGTGTTGTTAAAATGTAAAGCGCTTTGGATTAAAGCGCTATATAAACAATAAAATACAAAATACAAATACAATCAGAAGCCAATGGAGCTGTCTAAGCAGCAGAGATATGTGTGCTCGAGACGGCGGGTGCAGGATTGCTCTGGCCGCCCCATTCTGGAACATCTGGATCCTATTTATAAGATATAGCGGCGCGCCGAAATAAAGCGAGTTGCAGTAGTCGGACATGCTGAAAATGAGTGCCATTATCACAGGGGCGTGGAATTGACAGGGGATGAAAGGGAGAACTTTTCACAGGGTATGCAGTTTGAAGTGACCCACTTTACAGACCGCAGATATCTGCTTGCCATCGAAAGGGAGGAGGAAATCCTCACACCCAGATTTTTGACTGAAGATTATTTACTAGCACAGTAAAACCTCTATTTGCCATTTATTGCAAACACAGTGTGTTTGCAATAAATGAAAAGTAAGTTTCTTACATCCCCATAGTCACCAGCAAGGTGGAGTATCATGCAAATAATACTCGCCCTTCATAAAACCCACTCGCCAATCCAAGAGGGCTAGTAGATTTTGCGAGCCCTGTATGGACTCTTTGAGGAACCAGGAATGGGATGCGGACACAGAAGACATGTTTGAGAATACAAACTTTTATTGAAATAATAATGTGGGTTGGGAGAGACCTCACTGTCTCTAATCTACGAGGTATTTCCCTAGCTCAACCAAAAAATGAAGGTTTGTCAGTTGTCAAGAGGTCCAAAGAAAAAATGTCCTGTGTCCGAAATTCTATCCTTGACCACTCACACCAAAAATAACTATACAGTGCTAAAGGTAATGTCTTTGGGTTGAAAGAGTGCACAAATAATCAATGGATAGTGTTCACAGTTCCAGGGGATGGTTCCCTTCCCCAAGTTTCTTGTCACCAAAGTAAAACGTTTTTTTTAAAAAGAATAAGCAAGTTCCTGCAGCCCACGAGGATAACTCCCTCCTCTTGGGGTTGTAATGAACTCCCAGGGAAATGACTCCCTTCCCCAGGTTTTCTCCTCATGGAATGCAGGTCAAATCCTAAGGGTATGAATCTTCCTTTGGATTGCCTCTTTAGAATGCCACAACTTGGATGGGGGTTCCAGTCTCACACGGCACCTGGTACACTCCCATGCCAGATCTGTTGTACAGTTCTTTTCAAGAATGGGCATTGCTCTTCCTTCCTGTTTTTCTTCAATTCTCTAGCTTGCCTGGTATACTCTCCTGCCAGGACTTTCAATTTAAACTTTATGGGTGCGAGTCCTAGACTTGCCATTCGCCTGGTGTACTCTGCTGCCAGGACTTTCAACACAACAGTCAATAGCTTCGGAACCAAGGGAGTATTTTGCTTCCCCAAGTTCCCCTTTTCATTTGGGGTACTTTTCTTTTTCCCCAAGTACTGAAACTAGGAACATTAGCCACGTAGCAAGCCGTAGGGATTCACCTCCAACGTGTGCTTTGAATTGCCTTCTCCGACTCCCACACAGTGCCCAGCATTTTACTATGGGCTCACCGGCGCTTGAACGGCTTCTGTAGCTTCTCTGACCCCCCCTTTCAGGTCCTGCTTGGTGTCTGCTCTCTCTCTATGGTTTGGACGGCTCAGCTTTGCGGCAGATGTTGTTCAGCATGGCGGCACAAAGCTTCCTCTCTGCTCGTATCTCTCATTGACACCTGCGGTGCCTGTGGGAGTGCGCCGCCAACACAGATGATATGATATGGCATTTGATGCTGCAACAGTCAATGCAAGCTCACACTACAAGCAAGAGGTTTCCTCTCCCGACTGAAAACCCGCAGGTGCTTCTCACATATGACACCTAGAAAGTAGGCATGCACGCAGGGAACAAAGTACTCCGGATATGCAACCTCAATAAAAAGCACTGCAATCTATGTTTTCCCTGCCCTCTGAACTGTGGCAGAAATCAGCCTCACGCATCAATTTCGGGTGATGACAATCGGAGGTATCCTTACTCATTTACTTGCAAGTCAAGGAAACCACATCCTGCATCTAACAGGACCCCAACTAACCTTCTCTACAGGCCCCTTACTTTTAAAGAGTGCTAGTCACTTGACTTGTGAAGGATCAAGAACTACTGCTACACCTTCTGACAAACGTATTCCACTACCCGCCAAAACAATGAACCCATTAATTCCAGGGACGTTCGTTCTGTATGTTCACTTCCACCAGTGGCGTAATATGATGATTTCTAGTCTTCCCCATGACGACTGCTCGGCACTTAGGAGTGGCCTCATTGTCTAAACTGGCCTAGGCTGGTTCAGTCCACTGTGCAAGGACCTTCGTCCTTGAGCCACTTATGGTAACATGCATTGACAACGTACTGGAACCCACCTATCTATCTAACTATATCATACCACATCGACTGAGAAACAACTCTAATGATCTTTGCCTGGGACACTGCATGCTGGATGAGAAAATATGACCTATTTCTCTCGGCCCCATTGTGTGACAGATAACCTGTGATTTGTTTGACCAAACATTTCAGTTACTGGAGCATTCATGAAACCTAAAGATGACATCAGGAAACAGAATCATTCTGAATATTGACTCGATTCCACTCCCAATTCCCTCTCCCACTGCACCTTTCTGTGATAGCCAATGTGTAAAATCCCAGTGGGAAATCTCTTGATCTAATAGTAACCTCATCACCAAAAAATTAACCTGTAGCATTGACCATCCTGGTGAGGACAGAGTTGTTCTTCGTGCAAATAATCTGTTTACGCATTTGCCAATTATGACCTAATTACAGAATAGAATAGAAAAGAGGCACGTCAGACAAATGCATCAATTCAGGCAAGACAAATAATTTAGGGCACTTGGAGTTGGCATGGGTGGAGTCTTAGTTCGGACTGTGGGGGCTGGTGTCAAGCCCTGCTGTTCTGGGGCAAGAGTTTGCAGGTCATTTGGAAGGGCATCACACGGATAAGGAATTTGGCCGAGGTACAAACAGCAAGGGACGATTAATTTCACATTCCCAGCTCCCAAAAACCCACAGGTCCCTCCCTTTCCAGGACACAATACATTGACGCTTGTACCAGGACCATAACTGTACTTCAGAGGAAGCCACTACAAAGCAAAGGTTCAGCATCCTGCCGTACCAATGCCTGGTGGAGACTGGCTGGTAGCAGGACCACAGCTCTACTTCAGAGGAAGCCACTACAAAGCAAAGGTACAGCTTCCTCCTGGGTCCATTTGTGGTGGAGAATGGCTAGTAGCAGGACCACGACTCTACTTCAGTGGAAGAAACTACAAAGCAAAGGTTCAGCTTCCTCCCAGACGTATGCCTGTGGACACTGGCAGTTACCAAGACCATGACTCTACTTCAGAGAAAGCCAATACAAAGCAAAGGTTCAGCTTACTCCTGTACCTATGCCTGGTGGAGACTGGCTTGTGCTGTTTGGAGAGAAGAAAGTCATTCAGTGTTGTGAGTAGACAACAGAGTCCCAAAACCACTGGTTTCACAATGGCCACTTGAGGACACTACTCATTCTTCTGTTGACAGCACATGCTTGCATTGAGAATTGTGGTACCAGATAGGTAACTCTTTCGCTTTTAATGCAGAATTAGTGGTATTACCCAGTAAGGTCCATGCCATCTTTGAGTTAAGGCAGGTTTTGGCTGGTAACTCTCTGCAGGTATGAAATCCCCAGGCTGCAGAGAATGGGCGGCTTCAGTCTGGTCCTGAAGCAGTCTCCCACACCTGTGCTTGAAGAGAACTCAGAGAAGAAATAAGATTCCTAACATATACAAGAGGATTATCATTGGTCAGGTGCATGCTCGCATTAATCTCCCTTGCAGTCTGTACATGACCGTGTGTGGGCTCAGCCACATCCTCTGATCTGTAGTGCTCTGCATATTAAACAGTACCAAGGGCAGGACCTCTGGCCACTTGAGGTCAGTCTCTGAGCAGAACTTTGCCAACGTATTCTTCAATACACTGTCCTGATGATCCATTGCACCTGCAGACTGGGTGATGCTGGGGGCAGTGGAGATTATGCTGAGTATTGGGAGCAGCAAACAGGTATTTCATAATTTGATTGACAAAGTGTTTCCCTTATGCTCTGAGGTATCACAAATCTTGGCACAAATACTGAGTTCATGTTTTCACTACTGAGATGGCATCCAGTCACCGACAAGGATAAGCTTGAACGCAGCCAAAACATTAATTCAATGTAAGGACCACAAGAACATACTGCAGGTTATTACAGTGGCCACATTAGTAAAAGCCACCTGGATTTTAATGAATGGGCCATAAGGCGGTGGATATGCTCCCTGTGCAGTGGGAACAATCTTCTCTATATTATTCTGGAGGCAGATAATTCGCCTGCTACAGTATTCCTGAGCTATGGATGCAAAGTCTGAGCAAGACCAGTGTTCATTTACTGTTGAAACCTTTTCCACTTTTCCCACATGTGCTTGTCCGTGCTGTATCATAGCCTGGTAAGGTAGCAGTATCTTTGGCCTCCCAAGAGTCCAGTACATCTCCCCATAGAGTCCTCATGTAAACAACACATCCCTCAGCATCTAGTGACCGATGTACTCCACAGTTAATTATGTCTTTTTCCTTGGGAACCATGATTGTATCTAACATGGAACCTTCATATGTGTGATTGTTTGTAGGGGCAACAGAAGAAGTCGGGACACTGTGTTACTTCCACAAGTGTACAAAATCACGGACAGCGACAAAAGCACTTGGAATCTATATATGTATATATATTGACTTGTTCGGCCAAATGACAAGCCCTTCTTAGTGAAACCAACTCAGCTACCTGTGCTGATGGGACATTTGGCAATTCCCCACCTCTTCCGGAGCACAGACGGCATAACAAGCCACCAATTGACCATTCTGGTCTTGATAGCAAGGCCCGTCCACAAAGCGTATAAGATCTAGGGACTTCTGGGAGTCAAAGGAAACCAGTGGTAGCTCCACAGTCATGGGTTTCAGTTGTTCGGGTATATCCAGGTGCCAGTGGTAGCCAAAGTGGTAGCCAGACGAACCACCTCTAGTCTGTCCGTAGGTCAGAAACCCACTCGATGCAGGGAGAAGCCTCGACTCACTCCACTGCAACCAATCCAACAAAGTGTGCAAGGCCCTACTTCCGAAGCGGCACAAGGATGGAAATACAAAGAGAAAATCCTAGGCTGCGGAAGATGAACTCTAGAGAGGTGGCTGACCTTGAGGGTGTTAGTTATAGCAAGCAGGGAAAGACTCCACTCTCTGAGAGAGAGGAACAGATAAACATCCACTTCTTAGGGATCCAAAATCATCAAATCCAGGGGTATACGAATAACCAATCCAGAAACAATACCAAGTTGAGAAGCCAAAAGGGGCCAAAAAAGGGTAGGGCAAACAAGGGGAATTGCAGGCTCACCGGGTGAGACATGGCCAATAGACGTCATCAAAGGAATCCAGACAAAGCTTGGATCACACGAGACTCAATGGGGGATGGGCAAGGGACTCCAAACGCCCCACACAATGCAATCATTTTTGATAAGCATCCGCCAGCATTCATCTGCACGCCTTATTCCATTACATTCATATCCAGAAGCGGAAAGGGTTTCCCATTGGCCATGCCGATGGTGGCGCGATGATGGTAGCCGTCGGCTGGCCTGTTCGGAACTGTAGTCGCGATATTGCCCACGCTGAGCCAGCCTCGATGGAAAGCACCACCACCAATACAGTAGAGCAGTAGAGACCGCTCAGGACCAGACTGCTCGGGACCGAACAGCATCATTGTAATTGTTTATTTGTACAGCGCTTATACACAAGTGAAGTGCTTCAAAGCGCTTCAAGGCGGGAGGGGAGCAAGGGACTACAGTAGTCATTCTTAGGCCTTGAAGTTTCTGAATGATCTAATAAAAAACTAGCGTACTGGGCCTGACGGCATTTCTCCTAGTGCAAGTGCATGAAGTGTTTCAAGCACAACCAAGCTAGGGAGGGGAGACAAAGGGGGGGACCAGGACACACGAGCTTATTAGGCCTAGTACATTCAGGTCATGCAAGTGTACAGATGGAAGTGCGAGGGAAGGGGAGGGGGAAATGTGCTCCCAGTCCAGCAGGGCCCTGGGATAGGTGCAGAGAGGTTCGCCCTCTCAAGGAGCGTATGCTGAATTGCGGTAGTGCTGAACATAGTGCTGAGGCCCGGAGGTAGTGCAAAGACTGGCGGGGTAGCCTAGGACCTGCAAACCTCTGGCGTAACCTGGCCACCAGTCAGCAAAAGCTACGCAGAGTTAGGGAAGAGAAGGAGGAGGGAGGCAGGAGCGAAAAGAAAGGAGGTTAGCAGGGGAGAGGAAGAGAGAAAGTGGTAGAGAAGAGGAAGGTCTTGAGAAGTTTCCAGAAATTAAGGAGCTCCGACTCAAGACTGAGAGAGGCACGGATGCCGTTCCAAAGGGAGGCACCTGTGGAGGATAAAGGTCTACCATCAAAACAAGGAGAGGTGCAAGGGAAACAAAGCCCACACTAACATACCCTCAAATAGGTTCAGAAAGCTTTAGCAGCAAACAAGAAAAGGTTAGGGGGCAAGTCACTCTTTTGCATAGAGGTGAATGCCAACCATAGAACATTTGCTTAAGAGAGCATATTGCCTCAATCAGACTCATGAGGCAATGGATACACAATATAAACAATTTTACTGATTCAAGAACTATCTTAAAACGCAATCAGAATTGCCAAAAACTCAAGTTAATAGGTGACCATTGCTAAATAAAAGGTCAATTATACAGTGCAACAATGTAACAGACAGTGTTACGTATTATGGGCGTATACAGTCCAGCCCTATTAGGTTATGAAGAGAAAGTGTCTTGTGCTGTGCAAATTCAATCTGTGAAACACATCCAACACTCCAGTCATACTAATCAACATTCATTCGTACTCATTCTTACTCTCATCAGATTCTTCCAATATGTTTCTTTCCAATTGCATGTGTGCAAGTGTATCGGAAATTCATCAGGGAATGTCTACAGCACGCTGAAAGCACTGGTCTCAAAACAATATTGTATAAAAAGGCATTTCAATAAAAGCACACATGAGAACTATAAATTAATTCTACAATTATTGTGTCATTACACATAGGCACCACGTAACACAAAGATAAAGGAGTAGTTACAGAGGGCCCATCAATTTTTCTCTTAGATACCAGCGATCAAGGGCATCACCTGCAATAGAACAGACAATGGAGTAAATGTTCATTCGTCTAAAACTTGATAATTCAATAGATCATTGATATGCCCACCTGTACTATTCAGATAGGGCGTCACAGAGGAGAGATAACAATTCTCTCACTGGAGAAGTGGGAGCAACTAGTAGAAAGCAGGAGATTAGGCAATCATCTTATTTTAGCGATAGACACTGTGGTGGTCTGGCAAAGATTAGAAAAAGGAACCCTCAAAAGAGCCAGGTAATGGTACCAAGATCCCAGTAGCTGCTTTAAAAATGTACGTTTCGAGACCTAAGTAAGTCGTGTGCACCCCCGGGTTTCAGTCTACTGGTAATATATAGATATCACAAGCACAGCATGTTGTTATGTCAAGTTAGTTTTTCCCGGTCGTTGTAGTCATCAAGCGCAATTGCCAGTTGACCGTAATACGGACTCAGAGCCAGATAGGAAGCTGAGTGCAATCCTTTGTCCAATCTCAGCGTAGATAATCTAAAAAAGAATCATTCAATCAGCGAGATCAAAAAACGGCTGGAGGAGTAGCCCTAAAAAGCAATGACTGAGATGGAGTTATTGCGTGGTGGAACTTTTTAGGAGTCTTGGATTCTGACTCTTTCTGATGTGAAAGCAGCAGTGAAAGCAATTCAGGTTACCTCCAGTAGGGAGGTCTCACGTTGACAACAGAAGGTGACGCGGCTGGTTCGGCTCACGTGAGGTTGAAACAAATGTCGGACGCTGCTGTCCAATGTGGGAATCCAGTATGGGGGGCATAATACCCTAATATGAATAAGGAAGAAATCGTGAGGCTGTCTGAGGATAAGTCTAGAGCCATGTTGGTACAGGCCATGGCAGGGTGTCCCTAGGCGAAGTGGTTCTGCTGGTGTTGTCGGACACAGGGCATTACCTAAATTCGGGATAGCCATAGGTGTATTAAGGCTCCACGGAACTTGGAGTAATATATAGCATGAACGCGTCACAGTAGCTCGCAGCGGGTCGATAACTTCCCCCGGATCATAGAGGTAGTGGGTGTACCGTTCGCGGCACTACAGCTGCGGATGTCGCAGTTTGCTCTAAAGGGAACAAAAGGAGGGATAACCAAATTGGATAAGCGCATGGTATAATTCTTGTAATATCACCAAAGTTCACGAGCGGGTGTGCGGGTTAAGGCACTTAACCGTGATCCGAAACAGTCCGTGCACCGTGCTCGGTCTCTGATCCTGCAGTCGTAAGGCAAGTGGAATCACATGACTGACCCGCTAGATGATAAGCGTTTTTCAATGTCAAACGTCGCTTCCTACTGGTCTCTCTCATTTTGACTCGGAGCACCGTAATAGGTTATTGTAAATCAACTGGTGGAAGACATCCATTACAGGGATAGATGCAGCTAAAGGATGGTGAGTAAGCGTTGTGCTGTAGATGTTGCAATAGCCTGGTGCAGTCACCCCTCAAGTCGCTGGGCGCTGAAGTTCAGAAGTGGACCCGCTCTGCAACACCTGGAGGTAAGTGAGTGACTTGTGGGGAGTCGCTCCTCTGCCTAAGTGGAAATTATGGTATATGGCAGAATGTACCCAAACATTGCCTACAAATCGCAAGGTAAGGGAGCATGTGTAGTCAAAACAGCAACCTCAATCTAGGCATATCTAAAGTTGGTCAGAACGTGTGGGCACAGTATTTAGGTAGTGTAAGAACAGGATAAGGGAGCGGACATGTTTGTTCAGCTAGTCAATTCTCTCATTTAGACCGTTCACCACGCTCTTAGTTAGAAAAATAAGTTGTTGTTCTTTACGTAAGAGTGGCTTTATCTCTGTTAGTGTCAATAATTGGATTGAGTTTATAGATTACTGACCATTTAAAGTCATCTGGCGCGTGCAACTTCTCTATCCAGTGTTCGACCATGGGAGTGTTGGTGGTGTGATTTTTTAGACAACTTTTGTGCTCTCCAATTCTCAGTTTAACTTTTCTCACAGTTTTCCCTATATATATCAAGTTACAGGGGCACCAAATCGCATAAACAACCATAGAGGAGTTGCAATTAGTGTGCACATACTGTTTCCAAGGGAGGCGCAGTGCCAAATTTACCTGAGTGCTTTTAGAAGTAAAGCGACAGTAAGTGCAGTGACCACAGGGGAAATTGCCCCTCACTGGTGAGAGTCCCCATTGTTCTGTCAGTGTGGTCTGTTTAGGAGGCTTGAGGCTTAAGGCATTCCTTGTCAGTGGTTCCTTGATGTTTTTACTGTGTCTAAAGGCTACCACAGGCCATGGTACTGGAGTCTCTAACCATTTTCCAAAACTTTCCAATTTCTCAGAATAATCTTTTTGATGGCATTAGAGATGTGGCTATATGTGTTTACAAATGCCAGCTTCTGTGATGTCTATTTTCCAAAGACCGATCCTTGTACTCTAATAGAGCCTCACAGTGATTGTTTTTGGCTCTTTGAAGGGCTTTCCCAGTGATGTCATGTGGATAGCCCCTTGAGTTCAGTCCTCTTTCCATTTTCTTAGCTTCTATAAGGAAATCTGACTTTTTAGTGCTGTTACGTTTTAGCCTCAGACACTGGCCCAGCAGGAGGTTATCCCTCACATGGTTTGGGTGGAAGCTGTTGTAGTGTAATACAGAGTTCCTCTCTGTAGGTTTGTTGTATGGTGACAAAGATGGTCTTGGAATCTGCATCTACTGTGATTGAAATGTCCAAGAAGTTGAGGGTTTCCGAGCTGGAGTTGGATGTGAATTTCAGGAACCTATCTTGGGTGTTAATCCATTGGAGGTAAAGGTCTACCCCCAAACCTATTTTATTATTTTATTTATTGATTTATAGGGTGCTGATGCCCGCAGGCATCAGGGTGCACCAACAAAAACACAGTGGACAAACACAAAGGCACAGCACAAAAGCGCAGGAAGAACCAGCGCGTCAGGGAAAAGACTTTAGTTCAAGGTAGAACTTAAAAGATTTTAGATGAATAGAACAGTCTTCAGTTTCAGACGAAAAATATCGTATTCCTTTATCAGCCGAAGCTCCAGAGCAAGGGCATTCCAGATCTTAGCGGTCCTGATAGGGAAAGCTCTTCCCAAGCAATTGGCGAGAGAGAATTTGGGAGTTTTTACCAACGCTAAGGTGGTTGAGCGCAGTTTCCTCGTTGGCTCATAAAGAGAGAATAGGTCCTTAATATAGATTGAAACGGTGCCAAACAGAGATCTGTGGGTTAGTGCAGCAGCGTTGAATTCTAGCCGAGCGGTAACCGGGAGCCAATCAAGATCTCTCCGGCTATCGGAGATGTGCTCTCTTCTAGATTTCTTTGCTATAATGCGGACTGCATCATTTAGGAGGATTTGCAGAGCTTGAATGTTTTCATATAGGATCTGACTACCAGAGCATTGCTGTAGTCTAATCTAGACAGAATCGGAGCACGAGCAACCGAGGAGCAGTTGGGCGCTGACAGGAAGGGACGCAGGTTTCTCAGCTGCCGAAGATAGTATGATCCATTCTTTAATGTCTGATTGATGTGGGCATCTGCACTGAGTAACGGGTCAGGATAGAAGGCCAGGATCTTAACGTTCTTTGAGACCGTGATTGGACAGCCATGGATAGAGATAGTTAGAGTGTCATTTTGCTCGAGCATGCTTGGTACCAAAGACCAGCAACCTGGTCTTATCTCCATTTAGACACATTCAGTTCTTACTCATCCAGGTCTCAATGTGGCGATAGGTGGTCTGAAGAAGGTTTGCGTCCTTGGCATAGTCCCCTGATAACTCAAGTACTAGCTGGGTGTCGACAGCACAGTTTGAGAAACACACTCCAAGCTCATCCAACATATAACAGAAAGGTTGGATGTAAAGGTTGAATAGCAGAGGGGACATGGATGCTCCCTGGGGAACTCCATGAGAAATGGGGGAGAAGGGAGAGGTGTCCTCGCCCCAACACACCCGGGATGTGTGATTCAGAAGGAATGATTTCTCCTATAGAACAGAATCAGGGTTGCAACAGCCCTGTTTCTCTAATACAAGCAAGAGGTGATCATGATTGAGGCGATCGAAAGCCGCTGATAAGTCCCAAAGTACCAACAAGCCAGAGTGACCAATATCCGAGATTTCCAGCATATGTGTCTGTAATTCTAGCAAAGCAGTCTCAGTACCGTGACAAGGTCTGAAACCAGACTGTCTCGGGTGCAAGATATTACATTTCTCAACACATGCTTGCATTTGATTGGTGGCACTTTTATCAAGTGCCTTAAGGAGGAAGTGGCAGTTGGTAATGGGAAACATTGTCTCTGTTTGGAAAAACGTCTCACCCGCAAAGAGTTGGAAGAGGACGAGCAGAGGGCTCTAGTAGGAGGGTATTTAGAAAGAGAGCGTGGTAGATATTGCCGGCCCCGGCCCCCTGCAAACCTTGTGGAGCATGCAGAGGGTCTTGAAGTTGATCCTTGCAGCCACGGGAGCCATTGGAGGGATTGCAGCGCCAGAGAGATTAATGTTTTAGAGGATACCGTGGGATGCGGGGCAGCTTCTACAATGGAACAATCTTAATGAATCAGAATTTCTAATATAACCCACTTCATTATTGTGTATAGACCAAGGGGACTCTGGGACAGCATCAACTAACCCTTGTAAATTGGATGACCTGGCGACTCAGACATTTCTGGTAAAAGTTGAAGGGAAGCTATGAAGGCTTCAGGAATTATACCATGAACACTCAGGACTATCCCATTGGGTGTACATCAAATAGTACACTTCTATTTACTCTACATATTCCTCCCATGAACATTAACAGGGCTGAAGGGATGAGAAGAAATATGTGTTTGTCAGTAATAGGATCCAGTGTGACAGTGATGGGTTCAGTAACTTAATGTACTATGGGAACATTGGATATTCCTATCACTTTCATAGTCTCAGAAGATAGCGGAATATCAGGAAAACATTCCGATGAAAGAGCCGATCTCCTGGCACCGGTGTCTACTGAGCACGGAACAGACTGTTCCTCTACTTGGCCTAAACATAAGGGCCTTCTTGATCTACGAGCATCAGGGGATAGGTAGTGAGGTCATCTCTCAGGCTGTGTCAGAACTGTTCCTCTATAGAAGAGCCGATCTCCTGGCACCGGTGTCTACTACGCACGGAACAGATGTTCGTCTACTTGGCACTAAACATAAGGGCCTTCTTGATCTACGAGCATCAGGGGATAGGTAGTGAGGTCCTCTCTCAGGCTGTGCCAGAGCTGTTCCTCTGTAGAAGAGCCGATCTCCTGGCACCGGTGTCTACTACGCACGGAACAGATTGTACATCTACTTTGCACTAAACATATGCCTTAAGGAATGTTAGGCTGAGCCGGATATATACGCTTCATGAAAATGTTACCTTTTGATTCCTTTACTGAATGATACCAAAGGCTTTGGGCCTCATTACAAGAGCAGTGTAAAGTAAAACTGCCGATAATTCCATCTAGTTACTGAAACTGTCAAGTCTGCTGAGGGATAAAAAGGGTCTCAACCCCCTCTCCCGAACCACAGAAGCCGAATAGATCGACCCTCCCAACGTGGTTGGCACGGGCGTCTGAATGCAAATACACAGATAACCACCTGGCAGCCAATGGGGGGAAGACGGAGTTAGGGAAAGGGGGTGGAATGACAAAGGAAAGGTAGGGAAGAGAAAACATGCATATCTAACACATAACCTTAATACTGAAATGTCATACTCATGAATACCATGCATGCTCATGCCTATCCTATACTCTTGAGCATAACTGACTAGTACCTTGAGAACTTATTTATATTGTACCATACCAAATGACCTGATACTTGTAACGTATATCACTTAGAGAACATGAAGAAACACAAACTGTATGGCACAACCAAGGGAAATTTCCCTACATGAATTCAGCGAGACACATGGCCCACTGGGCTGACTTTTATCATAAACAAACATAAATCATGACTTGACTGTGGATGCGTGTCTGGAAGACTCTGCTCCCGATTCAACTCTTTCTTGGAAATATTGCCTCATACTTCAAGTATCAACCATGTTACCAACGCTTTGGCCCCATTCATGTAGGACTTGGCAGGAAGGCTCCTGGGGGATGAACAGTCACTGACATCTCTCCAGCACCAAAATCTCAGACAGTCCCTCATTTACACCTGCTTCACTAGCTCCCGTCACTGGTAAATACCTACTCAGCACATGTTGGCTAGTGCAGAACGTCCAGCCAGCAGAAAAGAAAAACACTGCTGTTTTCTGCAGGTCGCCACGACAACCAAGATAGCTGCTCCACTCTGTGACGCTTCCGACACTCGTGGGTCCTTTTTTCTAACTCACAAGCTCTCAAGCTGCCTTGCTCCTGCCTCCCAAGCTGCTCTGCTTCGGCTCCCAAGGGAGTGTTTCAGACATCCAGCTTCTGCTCCACCCGCCACACCGGAACTCCTCACGGCTGTGACTCCTCGACAGAACACTTGCCAGCACATGGATTCATTCAGCAGGCCTGCAGCAGCACAAAGGGCCTACCAGAGACATCTGCTATCCTTGTTGCCAAATTGAAGCAGGGCACGGGCACACCAGGAAGAAGTATTAGGTATATTTATTATTGAAAACCTGCAGCGTAACGGGTCGGACTGGGACAAGAAACAGGCCAGGACACCTCTAAAAAAAGTGGCCCGCCCCTCACCTAAAAGAAGTGGCCCTCAAACCCTCAACCGCGTCAATTCATGACTGTGCAGAAAATACTACTTATGGAGGGTTAATGGTGTTTGTCTCACATAATGTTGTGTGTAAATGTTTGAGAAAACCAGTGATAAGATTCCTTTAAAAAAAAAAAAAGACAACAACATCATCACATAGCTAAATCCTGTACTTATTTTGCAAATACAACAATGAAAGATAGAGGTGGGCCTACTAGGCCTTGTGAGCATTCAGAAAGTGCAAGTGCAGAGGGAGAGAGAGGGGCTGGGGGAGTGGGGGTAAGTGCTAGGTGCACCCAGAGGGAAGTGCTAGGGAGTGAGCAGCCGTTAAGTGACTTCCTGAGTCACTTGACTAGGTGAGTCACTTGAAAAAGCTACCTTGGCAGAGCATGCAAAAAGGCTGCCAGTGCCACACAGTTTAAGCGTGTGTTGCCTTATGGCAATACGAGGCAAGTTAGCACCTGGCCATACGATAGCAATGGTGTCATATGGTCTGGCTACTTCTAGTGCATGGGGGCCTGTTATGGCAATGAGTGCAGCAGCTTGGCATACGGTGGGGCATCGCAGCAGAAGGTCCTGCTGTGCAACACCAAAGCACCCCATTTCCACATCATTACACACGTGGGTGCATATACACGCATGCAACCATGCACATATCCCAAACCATTCCCCCTTCTCTTGCCCAACCCTAACTTGCACACTGCGCGGTTCAGACGTCGGCAGTGTTATGTAGGCAGCACATATTGTAAGGGGGAATGTGTGCTTCTAGATGTGTGTCTAGATTTTTAAAAGAAATCTCAATGATGCAGGCCATGTTCAAGCTCCTTTTGACCATAGCGCCTCTGGTGATTTTGGGTGGTCGCTTGGTCTGGTGTTTCCGTGAAATCCTTGGGAACATGCCATGTGCCATTAGCCCATACAGCCTCCTAGGTCACTGAAGTGCTCCAGCGAGGCAGGCTTTTCTATCGATTACATTTAAAGCAAGAAAAGAGTCAAGTAGACCACCAGTTAAGCTCTCGTTTCTGCTTGTGTATTGTTTACATGCCAATGAATAGCGATAAGAAGCGCTTGACTCCTCTTCTGCAGAGTCTGTGCATGCTCAAGCAATCTGCCCAATTTCCTATGGTCAATAATATGGATTAACGTCCTTTAATGTGTCATTATGTACTAACGCTTGAATCCCTGGTGCTCGCTAGTCAAGGCGTCCTCAGGCATTGCATATAATAGCAGGGTAGGAGAACTCATGTGGTGTGACACTAGAAAGAACCCAAATAACCAATGGCTTCACTCTGCAGTAGTGAGGGGGCTTTTAAATGAATCCTGGAAGGCGCATAGAGACCTTCACTTATGCAGGGTCTGTGCACGGTGCCTTCTAGAAGGGCAAGGACTCTTTGGAAGTTCAGGTCTGTTGTCAATGTAGCTCTTTGTAAAGCTTTGCTGCTAAGGGTCTATTAGAGGGTCTATTTAAACACGCTTTTCTCTGCAGTTCTTGGCATAAGGAAGGCCAATCCCAGCCCCACGCTGGATCCTGTAAATTCACAGCAATATAGTCCTGCTCTCTGTAGTGTTGCAAAAGCGTTTTTATGAAACTATCAAATCGGGACATTTGTGAAACCAGGCTAGCAAATATCTATCGCAGGTTGTCTCGTGATAGAAAGCTGCAAGACAGCTCAGTGAGTTAAGTGCTCACCTTGAATATTTATGTACGACCTGCAGTTGGAAAATCTAATCCCAGCAGGTCGACTCACTCAGCTCTTCATTCTTCCGAGATCAATGAACCGAGTAGAGTTAAATGAGGGGACATTAACAGCAATTACTATACTATTAGCAATCACTACAATATTAGCAATCACTGCAATATTAGCAATCACTACAATATTAGCAATCACTGCAATATTAGCAATCACTACAATGCACAGAAGAGAGAAGACAATGGCCTGAGAGGATAAATAAAGCCATAGCTATACTTTGTAAAACCATTGCAAAGGAAATTGTCGCGAGCCTTATTCCTAAAAGAAATGTCATTGGAATCCACCCGGGTTCCTGCGCAATGGAGCAGGGAAAGGGAATCGGAATGCGATGCTCTTGCTATCATCTAATTATCTTACTGCCATAAGCTGAGAAATAGAGAGCCTAGAAAGAACACCACCAAGTGTCCCCACCCGCTGAGGCAGGGCACATGCGTTCAGGACTGGCCCGGGGAAGTGAAAGCAACACATGTTGGTATTTGATGCAGTGCTAGGCTAGCATCATGAAATCAACTTGGTGCCAGGCTACCTTTGCTGGACAGGAGCAGGCCAGGAACACTGCACGCATTCAGACTGTCTGATTTAGAGTCAGGTGCTTTGAAAGAATGATAATGTACTGTACACACACTATAGTTTTAACTTGATTAAATGATGCAGCAGCATCATGACGTCGGTATGCAGAGGAGGTGATCATCCTCGGACTGCTGGTGGTGGCGCCCCCTAGAGGCTGTACCTGCACTGCCTGACAGAAAGACCGGTGCAGTACCGGTGCTCGACACTAACTGGCGCTAGCCTTGGGAAAGGGAAACACCTGAGCATACCCTCTCCCAGTCCCTGGAATCTGCCACCCCCATGTCCATTGGCGCACATGAGCACAGGGCCACAGGGAGGCAGATTACTATCCAGCCAAAAGTATGGGGCTCATAGGCCAGTGCCAGCCAGGAATGGATGGGCGGGCATCCGGGTATGGGCAATTTAGTGGGGAACCCCAGGAAATTAGGCCCACTAAGGGCATCCTGAAAACCTCTGCCCAGTTAGGTCAGTGGGGGGGTACCCATCAAATCCTGGGAGCAAGGAGGGATCTGAAGACTCCTCTAAGCGTCACAGGACACAGGAGACCTGGTCCCCACATTCTGCCAGCCATTCCCAGGCTCGCAGAATCCGGTAAAACCTGTAAGATCAGACGGGCACCTCTGGGAGCAGTGTTTCTGAGTCAGAGGATGAATGGACCAGGGTTACCCGAACCAAAAAGGTCAGTAAGGCAAAAAGGGTCTTGCTTAAGGATCCCTTAAAACAGATTAAGGCAATAAGGAGTGTCATCACCCCTTATCACAAGAACGCCAAGTATTCTGTTTGGGAACACTTGGAGCTTTATGAGCAAATGATGGAGACTTTCCATTTGAAGGACAGCAGTAGCTGCATTCAGTATGTCAAATGGACATTCTCCCGAGAATACTCCAGTTTCTTTGCGGGGCTGGAGGACCAAAACCATTGAAGATGGTCCACCTATAGGGCGACCATCTTGAAACATTTTTCTGTTCACCGGAATCCCCAAGAGGCTCGCAAGTCAGCATAGAATTTGCAATGTGGGGAGGATCAGGCCCCACAAGAATTTGTGCAGGAAGCGCAGACTACCAAAAGGGTGCGCACGGACAGCAAAGAATTTGTTAACACTTTTTTCCATGCCTTGCCCAAATACATAATGACCCAGCTAGTGAGAGATTTTCACGAGAAAAGGTCACTAGACTGGGTCATTGAACAGGCTACCCAGATCTATGAGGTGCAGAAGCCCATAGAAAATAAAAATAATGCCCAGAAAAGCCCCAAATCAACCAGCACCCCTGCTGCTGCTAAGGTGGCAGAGGTAAAGGTTGTCCCCGTTTTAGATTTGGAGATGGGGGGGGCCTAAAAACTTGCCTGCGCAGAATAACTCTAAACCCAGAAGGCCCTCGGGCCAGTCACAGACAGGGAGTCAAGGAGGTAGTCCCACAAATGGGGTCCCTAACTCCCCTGACTATGTAAATCCCAGCTACAAGGGAAACTGACCCATCCTGGGTTATGTGTGGACTCCTCCAGCCCAAGGGGGGGGATCCAGCCAAGCGCCTAACCCGGGGAACTTCCCTCCTAACTTCCCACAGGAGGGCAGAAATTCACCAAACCCTGGGCAGAACTTTTTCCCCAGGTATTCACCCAATTTCCAAACCCAAAATCATCCATCCTTCTTTCCCCAATTCCCTGACCCAAGACCACCTAATCGGGGAGAGGGGAGGCCAAGGGTGGAGGGGTACCCAAATCTTCCCAACCCGGGATACGATACTACCAGAGAAGGGATAGCTACCCTTCCCGGGATCAGCCCAGGGGAGAAAACAGGACCCCATATCAGCCTGAGCGGGTTTCACAGTTAGAGCGCCAGGTCCAAAATATGGCACGGGATCTGGGTCACATGCTGAGGGCTCAACAGAACCCTCAGATGATCATGCCGGTGCAGAATGCCCCAAACTCTGGGCCTGGTGCTCCAGAACAATGACGGGGGCAGCACCCCGATAACTCACCGGTTCTCAGGGAGGAGGCACAAGGGGAAGGGGGGTGTAAAGCCTTGGAGGAAGCTTCCTTCCCCACTTGTAAACAGCCCCTGGAAACCCAGGAACCGGAAACAAAACCTCCTACCCCTGAAAGTCTGCCACCCAAGGTGCAGAGAGGAGGTAGGAGAAACAAAGGACCCAAACAGACCCAGTTTGTGTAGGAGGTACAGATCTTCCAATTCGAGGGAGAGGGATCCTCAGAGGATTCTGGGAAAAGGATCTTCTCCTTCAGAGATGGGGGAACTCCTCCCAAAGAAAGATGGGTCCAAGGGATTCACATCCCGACTGGGGAGATGTGGGGACTGAGCTAGCGCCGCCCATCATCTCATCCCAGAACCAACCGTATCAAAATCCCCTGGTTCAAACACATCCTGGTGACTGCCTCCAAAAAGGGGGGGGGCAGCCCAGAACCAGAACCAAGGGAACCCACAATGGCTCTGATTTCCAGTTGCCAACTTTTTCTTGCGATTCCTATGACTCTCCACAGAATTCTGCCCAGATCTCTTCTCTCGCAATGTCCAAAATTAAAAAATTATCCCCCCAGTTGTCCAAAAATGTGCATTATCTGTGCCCCCTTGAGGAGAAGGAGGGAAGATACTATGCCCCGGTTCAAGTGCAGGGGCAGGGTACAATTTTGGCACTGGTGGACACTGCATCCCAAGCTACCCTTTTGTCCAAAAGGGCCTTTGATGAACTAAATGCAGGAAGGGGGGAGAATTACCGTATTCCTCTCACTTCTCATCCTGGACAACTGCAGAACTTTGACGGGAAGAAAATTCCCGTCGAGGGGACTGCAGACTTGGACATTAAAATTGGGCGACACAAGGTGAAACACCCGGTCATAGTAGTGACTTCAGAGGGCACCCCTTGTTTACTAGGGAATGACCTCCTGAGAAGGTTGTCACCCCTAATAGATTGTGTAAACAAGGTCCTCTGGACCCAGACTAGCCGACCAATAAAATTAAAACAGAGTGTCAACTATGTTAGTTTAAACGACACATGCCACATGGTTGAACAAAAATCTGACCAAGTAGAATTTCACTTCCAGAACAACCAAATTCCAGACGTGACAGTAATAGCAGTAGGGCAACAGACCGGTGATGGGGGGTCCTCTCTATTTCTGAAAATCAACCTTCCTTCCAGTTTAAGGTGGTATTCCACACTGGAAGGAAACACTCTGAAATTCTTTACATTCAGACATTCCCACTCCAATAGTCCAGAAAGATGTGAAATCAGCACAGAGTCTGGCTGATATTCAGCAAATTGGAGAGCAGTTGTTCATCCCTGTTCAGTTAAAGGATGGGAAGGACTCTGTTCTCGCCCGAGTGTGTGTAAACAACGGTAAGAGCTTCATCAGCGAAGTCATGTTCCGCCAACTCCCAGAAGATCCGGCCATTCCCACATTCAAACTGATAGACAAATGGGAAATGGATCTGGAAACACCCAATTCCAAACATCTCCTGCCAAGCAGTTGTATGTTCAAAATCTCCATTGGCAACAAGAGCATAGTCTATAATTGTTTGGTCGTGTGAGACGTCACTGCCGCCTTTTACTTAGGCAGTGATATTCTCAATCGCTTTGCCATTAGTTTGGACCTAATAAACTTCAAAGCTTGGTCCCGATTAGCGGATAATCCCATGGGCTTTGATGATCCAGAAAAAGCATTTAGGTCAGCTCAATTGCTACCTTATGCAGTTGAAATTCAGATCAAAGAGGAAGTCACCATCCCAGAAAGGACCTGACAATTCTCCCTGGGAGTGAAAGCTAAAAGAGGACAAAAATTGAAAAACCCTGATGCTTATATTCATCTAAATGCTTCTCTCCAACAGCAAGGGTTAGGGGTAAACCCAACAGCATTAGTCAACATAGAACATGACACCATTCCAATAGAGGTGGATAACAGTGACTTAAAGAGTATTACTCTAGCCGCAGGCACCATTATTGGAATGGCAGTTGATGACCGACATTTCTCCATTGATTTAGGAAATGAACTGTTAGGACCAATCGCCAAGGTCTGTTTTGACAGTGACAGTGATGACAATAGAACACCAGACAGGATTTTTACCCGGCATGGGGGGAACTTCCTGTTGTACACTTCCTGCCCTTATGGTAAGGAAGATGTGACTTGTGACTTCAGAAGGGATGAGGTGATTTTCCAGGTCCATGAGGGCTGCCTTTCCCACCTGAAGCCACGAGTCCAAATCAGCACTCTGACCAGGGACTTCTCCACCCAGCAGGAGGAGGCCGCTGAGATAGCCAAACCAGAAGTCTTTCCAGGCTTCAGGCAGATGGTGGAAGAGAGAGTCAACCTAGCTGATGCCTGTGTGACTCTGGAACAGAAGCAAAAGTTGAAACAATTTTTCTTGGATTTTCAAGATCTCTTTGCGGTAGACTCATATGACTGTGGTCGCACCAACATCCACACAACAACAATTCCCACGGACCCTGGCATGACTCCCGTGTTTTTGAAGCAATATCGCTTGCCTCTCGCATCCATTGAGTACCTTACTGAAATAATTAAGAACCTTGAGTCCCGGGGAATAATCCGTCCAGTCCACAGCACCTTCAATAATCAGATGCTGGGAATATTGAAGCCAAACGGCCAGTGGAGACTCTGCGCCGACCTTAGGGAGCTCAACAAACGGGTCCATACTTCCCGATGGCCTCTTCCCTACATTGACCAAGGGCTGGCATAGATCCAGGGGTCACAGGTATTCACTGGAATAGACCTGACCAATGGATACTGGACTGTGCCTGTCAGTAGGGAGGACCAATACAAACTGGCTTTTACCTTTGGGGGTCAGCAGTACACATGGACCCGGACTCCCTTCGGATACCTCAACTCCGGCAATGAATTCAACATTTTCCTACATAAGGCCATGCCCGACCTGGGTGCGAGGGGTAACCTGGCTTATGTAGATGATGTCCTCACCAAAAGCTCAACTGTGGAGGAACACATAGTGGAGATCCGTTATGTTCTGACCCAGTTGAGGGCCGCCGGAGCAAAACTTTCCTTTCAGAAAGCACAGTGGTGTAAAACCCGTGTTAATGTCTTGGGGCATGAGATTACTCCTCAGGGTCTCTGTCCCAAGGAAAAGAAAGTGGAAGCACTCCAGAAACTGAAAGACCCCACAACTCTGCGGGAACTAAGGAGCCTCCTTGGACTGACTAATTACAGCAGAAAGTTCATTGAGGGCTACGCAGAGATCACCAGACCCCTGATTCATCTTTTGAAGGGGGGGGGTCAAGTGGGAATGGGGTCCAGAACAATCCGAGGCAGTAAGACAGCTCAAAAGAAGCCTCTCACAAGCGCCTTGCCTAGCTTACCCTGTCAGAAACAAGGAGTTTTTCTTGGAGACAGGGTTCTCTAATACATGCTCGACTGCAGTATTATATCAAAAGCATGACAAGGTCAATAAAGTAATCTCCTATGCGAGCAAAACTTTGTCCTCTGTGGAGGAAACATTCAACGAATGTGAGAAGGCACTCCTGGCAACGGTGTGGGCATTGATGAATTACCGCCCGTTTATCCAGGGGGAACACATCATAGTGGAGACTCCACACCAGCCTCTTCAATATCTCCAAAGTGACAGAATCCATGCCGGAAATGTGAGTAATTCACGAATTCTGTCAATGCAAGGCTTTCCTGTGGAGGTCAGATATGGCCAAAACAAGAAGAGTCCCCTCGCGCAAGGTCTGGCTGACTTGCATGATTGTGCCAGAGAAAACTGTCTCGAGGACGAAAGTCTAAAAATCAAGGACAACATGGAGGCATACCTTAATTCCCCACACAAAGTCTTTGAAGAAGACAAGTGTGAGGGAATTCCCACTGTCTATGTGGATGGATGCTCTTACCATGTTGACAACAACGGGGAGAAAGAACTGGTGGCCGGCGTAGGGAATGCATGGGTGAATGAGTTTCCAGAACCCTCTGCTGGATACAAGATTGGTCCCTGAAGTAGTCAGGTTGCAGAGTTGATGGCTGTGCATCAAGCCATCCTCACTGCTGTCCAACATCAACTCCACGAACTGGTCATAATCACAGATTCGGATTATGTACGGAACGGGTTCGTGGAGCACCTGGTTAATTGGAAAACCAGAGGCATGTTATGTGCTAATAACAAACCCTTGAAACATGGGAAGTTAATCCAAAATATTGATGATCTGGTCACCTCGAACGGGATGACCATCTACTGGAAGAAGATCAAGGGTCATTCCAAAGTAGAGGGACCAGACAAAACTGGAAAACCGGGGCCATCCTAGGGAATCTAATAGAGATTGAGTCCCTGTTGGAGGAACTCCAGGTCACTGCTATCACTAGGTCCCAGACAAATGCTCACAATGATCTTTCAACTGCACAATGGAGTAAGGAGACCCCAGATGCTGATTTGATTACGGCTCAGAAGGGGGACCCAATAATTGGTAAGTTTTACCAACACATTGAGGACCCTGAGAACTTTCCCCTGACGGATACCGATTACATTCGGAAAGAGGACCTTAGAGTGTTGATGAAATGTCCAAAAATGTTCCGAATCCAAGATGGTTTGTTGGTAAGGAAAGCCCAAGCTGGCCATGATCAGTAGGTGGTTCCTACCTCATTCTGAAGTCTGATGTTAAGTCACGCCCATGATGCGGCCACCGCCGGTCATAGGGGGTTTCATACAACACTTGAGATCTTAAGAGAGGTTGCATACTGGCCACACATGGGGCAGGACCTCGACCAATACTTGAAGGGGTGTCTTGTGTGTGCACAATTTCAGCCAACATCCCTCACACACCGTGCGCCTCTCCAAAAGAGGGGGATGACACTACCATGGTCAGATTTTCAAGTCGACTTCATAGGCCCCGTGATTCGCTCCTCTAGTGGAAATAAGTACATGTTGACGGTGACATGCTTATTTACTAAATGGGTGGAATGTCTCCCGGCCCCAAACTGCAAGGCAGAAACAGCAGCTGCCCTCATGATCAACCACATCTTTTCCCGTTTTGGTCTACCCCAAAGGATTGAGTCAGACAGAGGTAGCCATTTCACCAGCGAAGTAATGACAAAGATGTGGGAGATACTGGGGGTTAAAAGGAAGCTACATATTGCTTACCGGCTGGCCTCTTCAGTAGAATGTTACAACCGAACCATTGTGAGCATCTTAAAAAAGTTTGTGGCAGATTCTGGGCCAAGTTGGGATATCTGATTACCTCTTGTCCTAATGGCCATCAGATCTACCCCTTCATCTACAACTAAAATTTCACCATTTGAGCTGATGACTGGACGCAAGATGGTGCTTCCCCAGCATTTGCTTAACAGGACCCAAGAGCAAACATTGATAAATGCCTCCACAACTCACGAGTATGTTGAAAATTTAAGGAAACACCTTCAACATGCTTTTGCCTATGCTCAGCGAAACCTAGAAAGATCAGCCGATAGCATGAAGACTCATTATGATTTGAAGATTACTAGGAAAGAATATAATGTAGGAGACCGGGTTTATCTATACAATTTCCAAAGGAACCAGGCCAAACAGCAGACATTTCTGCCTACATGGAAGGGACCTTTTGAAATTGTAGACAAGATCTCCCCAGTCGCCTACAAGATCCGCATCCCCAAGGGTAGTTTGGCGGAAGGAGAAGACAAGTGGGTCCATATAAATCAGCTAAAGTGTTGCCATCCCAGGCACACCCTGCAGCAACTGGAGGAGTCCTCTGCAATCCCAGAGGGGGCAGCTCCAGAGTAATACAATTCCAACCCTAAAATATTCCACATATAGCCTATAGAATCCTATGATTCTTGAATGCAAATGTCTCCTGATGTATAAAATGTATATGTTCGCCCCACCATTAATAGTGGTGGGGAAATGTCTACGAATATGTTTCTGCCGGTTTGCTTTGTCATCCTAGGAGAGATAAACCAGGGAGACTGACCAAGGAGGACGACCCAGGGACCGGGGGCAAAGATCCGAGAGGCCCAGGGTACCGCCCAATACTCCCATCAGGACCGGCAAGGAGAACTGTTCGATCTACCCTGATGGAGGAAAAGATGCTGAACTTTGCCATCGGCGGAATCGGAAGAAGATGAGGCGAACATCCCAGATCTTGCAAGTTCCATCAGTGAAAGATCAGAATGGCCACCGCAAGAGGGGGGGGCTTGTGGGATGTTTTTACCCATGTATCCAAGCCCTACCACAGAACTGTGCATTACTGGCATTGAAAACATCATGATGGGCAGAACTCCCCAGAAAATGCACAGGGAAAACATGAAAAATAGGTTGCCATCCATTTTTGCCTCTGTTAATGTTAATACAAGAGACCATTGCCAGGCCCTATCCGTTGGCTACACATAGAGCAAAAACCAGTGCAAAGAAATATGGTGCTGTTCAAAATCTGAAATGTATTAATTCAAGACAGCTCTCATAAAGGGGTGCAGCACCGGCGCTCGACACTAACCGGCGCTAGCGGTCTAAACTCTGACAGGAGGCCTGTATTTCAGGAGCTGACAAGGAACCTGAGTTAGCTGGAAACTTCAAAGCCTTGCTGATCAATGGGAAGCCTTCACACCTCAGAACTCCTCACAAGAAGGCAGTCTGATTCAATTAAAAGTTCAAGAGGCCTCTGTCCATGGGAAGCATTCACACCTGCCCTTACCAGCAACAGCACAAGGAGATCACAGGTTTCTGTTAACCGGATGCAGAGTGGCACCTTGCTCTGCTGACCTCAGTCAACACAATAGACTCTTCAGCTGAATAGGATATGGAATAGGATATGCTGATTTGAGGTGTAATTGTCAACAGTTGCTCTGGGGGAAGGAAGACATTTGATCTCTGAGCCAAGCCAAGCTCCTGTTTGCGGACCCAGACTCAGATGTGAATTCCATTAAGGCCAAATGTATGTTTATTAAATTGCTTATAAAATATAGTATCTCCTATACAGAAATGTACAATTTGGAGATTCTTTATATGAAAAATGTGCCTACAAATTGAGACTAAGTTCAACTCTGTGTGATGTTCTGAGGCCGAACCCCGGGATTTATGAATATTGTGGGTACGGTGTTTGTGCTAGAGACATGATAACTCATATTAATATGCTCAGGGAGAGGGTGCAGGTCTGTGTAAATTTTGAGGAAAAACCAATATGTCGAAAGTCACTAAAAAGCGCAAAATGTTGTCGTTTCTAAACCCAAGCTCGTAGAAACCGTGCCTTGAACCAAACTATACCTTAAGCAATCTGTGATGTGTACATGTAATTTCAACGACGTGTGTATCTGGGAAACCTGTTATGAAAAATTAATTTTCTAATTAAAAGCAAAGGGGCGTTTCTTCAATAGATTGTAAATTGGTAGCACTGGATGACTCACAACTCTGTTCCCCAGTCAGGCGACAAAGAATTTTCTAGCCTATCAGGATCCTCAGAGCGTTGGGCATAGAAATTCAGCCTTCCCACCCACTTTCACAAGACATAAAAAGACCCACTGAAACCCAGGTAGGGACTGCTCTTTCCACTTTCTTGCGAGACCAGAGCAGACTGCTGTGCAGTGCCGAGACCAGAACCTGAGATCTAGAACCCCAGCCCAGACACAGACCAGATCGCTGTGAGCAGAACCAGTGCCAGAGACCGTCCGGGGCGAGTGAAGTCTAAACCTGTTGACCAGATCTTGACGGCCTATTCACATTTATAGTGTGAGTATCCAGCCAGAACTGTTCAGAACCAATCTCTTAGTCTACAATAATCTCATCCCATCCATTTCAACCTATTTAGAACTGCATAGAAATCGTGTGTCCATTCTATGATTTCAACCTGTGAAAGTGTCATTTGTCATTCTGAGCTTTACTTTAATTTTGAGAATCTACCTCCACTAAATTGTCCGTATCTTTGGAACCGCACGCGCTAGAAGCGAGATTTATAAGCTTTCCAACAAGCCCAGAACCGACTTTCGACTCTTTATAGTCTTTCCGTAATCGCGCTCGACGCACTCGGAAAAAGTGCCGCAAATTGCAATTTGAATCAAATTTCTCCACCTGTCAAAATCGCTGTCTTTTGCTTGCATCTGCTGAAATCCGTTTTCAACCTGATAATCCCTCATGAATCACTGATAGTGTTGACCTGAACCAATCTTAAGTAGCTATCACCTACCCTGAATCTCCTATAGGGAATTAAAATCATTTTTAGCATATTTACGCTTCTTTGCAAATCACATATAAAGTATTTTTGCCTGTGTTTTAAAATCATCCCTGTTGCTCTAAGCTTGCTAGGGGGGAACTGAATTGGTATTGCATTTGATTGTATTCCTGAAAAGTGTGTGCTCACCTTCCATCTCCTTATATTGCATAGGGGGGGAGTGAATTGTCAAAAGAAAAAGTGATCATATTATCTCTTGTGGAAACCATCTCAGTTATTTCTGTGCTGCATTCTTTTCCATCATTGCATTTCCTGAACCATAAAAGCATTCTCAGCTACTTTATCCTCTCTATACCAACTCCTAAGTAATTAAAAAAAGTGTGCTAGTGTAATACTATTGATTGTTGATCACTGTCATATTCATGAGTGTGCTATCAAATATTAATTTATTTATAAAGTGTGATATATATCTTGTTTAATTTTTCAATAAATCTTTTAATTTGCAAAACAAACCTACTTCTTGGCTCAGTGAGGTCAGGGGGATTCAAAGAGAGGGGCGTTATACAAGGGTTTATCATCCAGATTCATGAACTTGTCATAAAAATATATAAATAAGGGCTTCGCTTGGGCATCCCAGACTAGGCATTGACTTAGTTGGAGTGCTGAATTGAAGTCACTTAACAAGACGCCAAATCGCTCCCGTTACACACTTGTGGCCTCTTGGGATCCGGCGGGCATGCAACTGTGGAATTTGTCAGGCCACCCTAGTGATTTCTCTAGATATTGCTTTCTGGCTCCACGACCTTTACTCTTTATGACTTGTTCCGTTCTATGAACTTGTCACTGGTCTTTACTGACTTTTTGGATCTTCTTCCTGTAAAAAAACTTCTTGAACAGCATCCCCCTGAGTAATCGATTAGTCTGTATGTATAAAGACCCTCCCGCTGAGCCCTCCATCTATAATAAAGGTCTTGTCTCTGTAGTTCTGCTAATACCCCTTTGTAAAGACGGCCTTCAGTTTCGAGATCCGCACATGGTCCCCCTTTTTAAGGGGCGTTCTTGTCTCCTTTTTTAAAAAGTATTTTGCTGTGCAGTTTATTCCAGACCTCCAGGGAATTCAGCAGTGTTTTTAATAGATCTACAATACATGTTGTTATACAGATTTATAAATACGGTAACGCCACCACATATCTACAGGTGTTTTTAACCGTGAACAGTTGCCAGAGCCATGTTTTAAAAGGTTGTATAAAATGTTCAACAATAAAAGCTTTAACTTTGGACTGTGTTACGAAGTGCTGCACCTTGTGTTGTTTTAGAACACTCTGTAGCGGTTTATTTAAAACCTCCTTACTGGCGTCCATCTGTAGTTTAACTAGTACACGCTTAGCAAGCAGAATAGTCACAGAAGCACCAACACTGTTAACAACAGTGCATGTGCTTCCATGAGCCCATTCCTGTGGAATCCTGTGGGACTCCATGGGAATGGGGACGTACCAAATCTGCCGCCTGATATCCTGGGCCGCCAGGAGTTGTAATGTCGCGGTGGCACCGGGATATCAGGTGGCGGATTCGGTGTTATGAGGACGGTAGCAGCGGCGGGTTACCGCCGTCCTCATAATGAGGCCCTATGTGTCGCAATTCTTGTTTTATTTCCTGTCTGGTGACATTTCATGTCTAGTTCTGAAGCTGGGCAAAATACTGCGAATAGCGAACTTACACACCGTGTAGTGTACACTGCAGTACCATGGCCAATTCATGTACATCACAGTTGCAATAATCAGCCTCCAGAAAAGGTAAACATACGCTATTCACAAACAGCCTTACAGTGCATGTTGAAGATACCAGTAACTAATGTAGAGGCAACACAGAATGATGTGAACGTTAGATAAATGAGTCCATCTCATGGCCTGAGTTCAGGCCATCTTCCACCTGACACTGTGCACTAATCCTGACAGCCTAAAGTTGGCCAAGCTCTAGGTGTCGACTGCCACCATTTTTATCTACCATATGCAGTGCTTAATTTGGGAGAAAATACGTGCCAGGGCCCAAATATTTTCTAGCACGCCTGTGACACACCAGGCAAGCACCTAACTGCCGCCTGCTGACACCTCTAAAAGCTGCTGCATGCAGTGTAAACATATTTGGGTTAAACTTGCAGCTCCCACCGGTTCATTGAAGGTGATGGATGCACTCTGTGAGTTACAGGTACCAATCGACATACCATACAAGTTGTGTTTTGAAAAATAAAATAAATGTGTAAGTGTTTCTTTAAAGCACATCACCCTTAACATTTTGCTCTGATCCAATCGGTGGCAAGCGGAACATGTTAGCCAACTATTCACAGAAAAAAACTAAAATGATTTTCTCCTTTGATAAACTGATGGGCAAATGTAGACAAAATCATTACTGAACTGATGGACTTGCCTGTCAAACACTGCGGCAGGACCTTCTTGTATAGGTTGGCACTCATGACAAGCACCCCCTTTTTGATAATGACCTTGCCCCTGTGTTGGGGATGCTGGCTGGTGATTTTTCTGTTGTTGTCAAACAACCCCACTGGGTATTACACTAGATAATTTGCATGCATGCCATGCAGGCTGAATGGAGCAGTGTGTAGACATGGACAGCATCAGCGATTGTCACCTGGCAAATAGTGGTTATTCATGAGAAAGGATAAGTAGCCCAGTCCTGCCTACCTGGGTCTTCAGGTTCCTGAACAGCAAAGACAGCTGAGGATGCAAAAGACCCTTGCCAGTGCACACTTTTCTTGATTGTTATATTAGTATGACTGACTGACAGTTACAATAATAAAGCTGGCACAACACCACAACATAATAATTAATCTTGGATCAGAAATAAGTGCCAGGGCTGAGCCCTGAACATCCGCCCCACACATTAGCACTGGCTATATACCAAGGACATGTGTGCTAGATGAATTTCAGGAAACCATTCATCATAAGAAACGTCAGTTGTGCATCTTTGAATTAAGTGTGAGGGAGGATGTGGGACACTCAATACAGTGGGGGTTAAACAGGGAGGGGGCAGTGGATCCATACTTACTGGGGAAATTCAGTGCAAAGAGTGTGTGCGGTTTGGCAGAGCAGCGCTGCTTCTGGAGTAGAGGGGAGATGGGGGAACCTGTTGGTTTTGGGGAGCCAGGATGAAAGGGTTTGGGAAGGGGAGATGGGGGAACCTGTTAGTTTTGGGGAGCCTGGATGGTTGTACACCGAGATTCTTGTGATGCCACAGCGCAGAAGGATACAAATAATCGAGCATTGGTAATGCCAGTGCTAATAGGCGTGCCCTTTTAAAGAAAGTGGGTTCGATTTAGTTTTCTAAAGCCTGCCCTGCACTGCAGGACAAAGCCAGACCCATAGGCACAGGCAAGCAGCTGGATGTATCATAAACCATTTCCAACTGGTTGACTGGAATGGCCATCATTTTAGTGATAATATTCAGGACAACCATCAGCTAGTGCAGGCGTCTGTAACCTGAGGCTCTCCAAAGGCTTTGGACTACGACTCCCATGATCTCTCATCATTGAATAAGCAGGCTAGGGCTGATGGGAGTTGTAGTCCAACACATCTGCAGAGCCAAAGGTTGCAGACCCCTGGGAGCTAGCAAATTCTTAAACCATCAGTCGTCCTTTTCCTCTGCTGGAAAGTCCAACACACAGGAGAAGAAAAGTAAGAGTGCGTGAAGACATGTAAGCGGGGCGCACATCACGGCATGAGTACGTGTCATAGGATAGATGCATCCCGAGCCTTTCCATCCCCAGAGAGCTGCCTAATCATCGCTCGAGCGCTCATTGGCTCCAGGCTTGACTATTGCAATGTCCTCTTCACTGGCCCCTCATCCAGAAATCTCCAGAAGTTGCAAGTCATACAAAATAGTGCTCTCCGAGTAGCCCTAACCCATCCCAAACGGGACCACATCTCTGCAGCCAGCGGAGCAGCTCACTGGCCGTCCAACATATCTTCCAAACCCTCTCCATTACTCATAAATGCCTCCCTAACTCTGCCCTCATACCTCTCCGGGGAAATCTCCAGAGCCCAGTCGCCCAGACCCACTAGGAACCCCTGTATGACCACTGCCTCCTCCACCCGAAAGTCAGGCGTGCTGAAGCTGGAGGCGCAAGCTTCCCTTATCTCGCAGCCACATAGTGGAATCCTTTGCCCCCACCCAGAGAGCTGAACCCTCATACTGGCTATTCTGAAGAGCCCTCAAAGCCTGTCTGATTGATTGGATGGCTCGCTTTCCTGTTACTATTGTGACTGTTCTGCTTCTGTGTCTGTGTCTGATCTGCTACTTAATGTTTCTCGGTTGATTACAAGTAACTGTTTTTTGTAACAGCGCCTCAATGGCTCCGGGCTGTTGTGTGCTTTATAAATGAAATAAATAAATAACTAAATAAATAAATAAATAATGAAAAGAGTAGAATGTGTTTTAGCGAGGAAATATGGACAGGCAGTGGAGGAAGTTGGAGAGTAAGCACATCTATGAATGTAACCTTCAGTAAACTCGCCAGTGTCCCCTGGTTCATGTCACATGTGATCTAGAACTGTACCTGCCTTCTGATGGCATCACCTGGACTGATCTCTGAACACATTATCACCTGTGGGCAGAGTCTATTTAGGTGCAGCCTCGGGATTCAAGGAGATGCATTGTCCAAAAGGGGACCTTTAATAAGACTTTATTAGGGAAGTAACAACAGTAAAAGGGTTTCAACCCAAAGATAAAGTAGGATGGCTTCCCATGGTGTTGAAACATTTAGGCAAAGAAGCTGCCAATGAAATAGCAGATGCTTCTCCTCGGGTGCAATCATTAGTTTCAGATTCATCATCATCTAAGTCGGGGTTACCCGGCACAAGAATCCACGGGGGTTCATGGTCACCCACAATCTGAGATGTTTTGAGGGTCCTCATCACTTCGTTCCCCGAGTTGAGTGGATTTTGCCCTCTTCTCCTGCACTTGTTCTGTAGATCCTGGGTCCATCATCAGCGTATAGAGATGGGTAACTACTCGAAGGAGTCCAGGGTTCCCCGACTAACCCCCAACTCCCATCTCTGGTTGTCCTCTTCGCACCTCCATAATGCTCTCATTTCTAGGAGTTCCATCACCACTCCTGCCTAACTCTGATCTCCCTTGTTCCAGGCTAGAAGTGCTAGAACCTCATCCCATCTCTGTGGGTCCCCCAGATCTGGGACACGTCTCCTCTCTGTCTCTCCCTACACCAGCTTTTCTCCTCACTCCCTCTTCCAAAGTCTACTGTTTTCTCCTCAGTGTCCTAGCTCTGGGCTATCCCCCTACTCCCAATACTCCCCATACTCCTCATACTCCCATACTCTCCATACTCCCTATACTCTCTATACTCCCTATACTCTACTCTCTATACTCCCTATACTCCCTATACTCTCTAAACTCTTTATACTCCTATACTCTCTATACTCCTATACTCTATACTCCTATATTCTATACTCCTATACTCTCTATACTCCTATAATCTCTATACTCTTATACTCTATACTCCTATACTCTTGATACTCTTATACCCTCTATACTCTCTATACTCTCTACACTCCTATACTCTCTATACTCCTATACTCTCTATACTCTCTATACTCCTCTACTCCTATACTCTCTATACTCTTACACTCTCTATACTCCTATACGCTATACTCCTATACTCTCTATACTCCTATACTCTATACTCCTATACTCTCTATACTCTCTATACTCTATACTCATATATGCTCTATACTCCTATACTCTATACTTCTATACTCTCTATACTCCTATACACTATAACCCTATGCTCTCAATACTCCTATACCCTCTATACTCTCTATACTCTCTACACTCCTATACTCTATTCTCCTATACTCTCTATACTCCTATACTCTCTATACTCTCTATATTCCTCTACTCCTATGCTCTCTATACTCTTATACTCTCTATACTCCTATACTATATACTCCTATACTCTCTATACTCCTATACCCTCTACACTCTTATACGCTCTATACTCCTATACTCTCTATATTCCTATACTCTATACTCCTATACTCTCTATACTCCTATACTCTCTACACTCTCTATACTCTCTATACTCTCTATACTCCTATACTCTTTATACGCTATACTCCCTATACTCTCTAAACTCTTTATACTCCTATACTCTCTATACTCTCTATACTCCTATACACCTATACTCGCTATACTCTCTACACTCCTATACTCCTATACTCCTATACACCTATACTCTCTATACTCTCTACACTCTTATACTCCTATACTCTCTATACTCTATACTCTCTATACTCTATACTCCTATACTCCTATACTCTCTATACTCTCTACACTCCTATACTCCTATACTCATATACTCTCTATACTCTATACTCCATATACTCTCTATAGTCCAATACTCTATACGCCTATACTCTCTATACTCTCTATACTCCTATACTCTCTATACTCTCTATACTCCTATACTCTCTATACTCTCTATAATCCTATACTCCTATACTCCTATACTCTCTATACTCTCTATACTCATATACTCGCTATACTCCTATACTCTCTTTACTCTCTATACTCTCTATGCTCTCTATACTGTCTATTCTCCTATACTGCTATACTCGCTATACTCTCTATGCTCCTATACTCTCTATTCTCCTATACTCTATAATCCTATACTCTCTATACTCTCTCTACTATACTCCTATACTCTCGATACTCTTATACTCTATTCTCCTATACTTTCTATACTCTCTATACTCTCTATACTCTCTATACTCCTATACTCTATACTCCTATACTCTCTATACTTCTATACTCTCTATACTCATATACTCCTATACTCTCTATGTTCATATATTCTCTATACTCCTATACTCCCTATACTTCTATACTCATATATTCCTATACTCTCTATACTCTTTATACTCAATACTCCTATACTCTCTATACTCTCTATTCTCCTATACTCTATACTCCAATACTCTCTATACTCCTATACTCTCTATACTCTCTATACTCCTCTACTCCTATACTCTCTATACTCCTTATACTCCTATTCTCTCTATACTCTCTATACTCTCTATACTTCGATGCACTCTATACTCCTATACTCCTATACTCTCTATACTAATATACTCTCTATACTCCTATACTCTCTATACTACTATACTCATATATTCCTATACTCTCCATACTCCTATACTCTATACTCCTATACTCTCTATACTCCTACACTCTCTATACTCCTATACTCTATACTCTCTATACTCCTATACTCTATACTCCTATACTCTCTATACTCCTATACTCTCTATACTCTCTATACTCCTATACTCTATACTCCAATACTCTCTATACTCATATACTGTCTATACTCTTATACTCTAGACTCCTATACTCTCAATACTCTCTATACTCTCTATATTCCTATACTCTCTATACTCTTATACTCTATACTCCTATACTGTCTATACTCACTATACTCTCTAGACTCCTATACTCTATACTCCCATACTCTCTATACTTCTATACTCTCTATACTCCTATACTCTCTATACTCATATACTCTCTATACCCCTATACTCTCTATACTACTATACTCTATATACTCCTTATACTCGTATTCTCTCTATACTTTCTATACTCCTATACTCTCTTTATTCTATACTCTATACTCCTATACTATCTAGACTCTCTATATTCGTATTCTCTCTATACTCTCTATTCTCCTATACTCTCTATACCCCTCTACTCCTATACTCCTATACTCTCTATACTCCTTATACTCCTATAATCTCTATACTCTCTATACTCCTTTATTCTCCATGCTCATATACTCTCTATACTTGTATACTCTCCATACTCTCTATACTTCTATACTCTCTATACTCCTATACTCTATACCCTCTATACTCCTATACTCTCCATACTCCTATACTCTATACTCTCTATACTCCTATATTCCTATACTCTCCATACTCCTATACTCTCTATACTCCCATACCCTCTATACTTCTATACTCTCTATACTCATATACTCTATACTCTCTATACTCCTATACTCTCTATACTCTTATAAGCTATACTCCTATACTCTCCATACTCCCATACTCTATACTCTCTATACTCCTATATTCCTATACTCTCCATACTCCTATACTCTCTATACTCATATACTCTCTATACTCCTGTACTCTCTATACTACTATACTCATATACTCCTATACTCTCTATACTCCTATACTCTATGCTCCTATACTCTCTGTACTCCTATACTCTATATACACCTTATACTCCTATTCTCTCTATACTTTCTATACTCCTATACTCTCTTTATTCTATACTCTATACTCCTATACTCTCTAGACTCTCTATATTCGTATTCTCTCTATACTCTCTATTCTCCTATACTCTCTATACCCCTCTACTCCTATACTCCTATATTCTCTATACTCCTTATACTCCTATTCTCTCTATACTCTCTATACTCCTATACTCTCTATACTCATATACTATATACTCCTATACTCTCTACACTCTCTATACTCTCTATGCTCCTATACTCCTATACTCTCTATACTCTCTATACTCATATACTCTCTATACTCCTATATTACTATACTCTCCATACTCTCTATACTTCTATACTCTCTATACTCCTATACTCTCCATACTCCTATACTCTATACTCTCTATACTCCTATACTCTCTATACTCATATACTCTCTATACCCCTATACTCTCTATACTACTATACTCTATATACTCCTTATACTCCTATTCTCTCTATACTTTCTATACTCCTATACTCTCTTTATTCTATACTCTATACTCCTATACTCTCTAGACTCTCTATATTCGTATTCTCTCTATACTCTCTATTCTCCTATACTCTCTATACCCCTCTACTCCTATACTCCTATACTCTCTATACTCCTTATACTCCTATAATCTCTATACTCTCTATACTCCTTTATTCTCCATACTCATATACTCTCTATACTTGTATACTCTCCATACTCTCTATACTTCTATACTCTCTATACTCCTATACTCTATACCCTCTATACTCCTATACTCTCCATACTCCTATACTCTATACTCTCTATACTCCTATATTCCTATACTCTCCATACTCCTATACTCTCTATACTCCCATACCCTCTATACTTCTATACTCTCTATACTCATATACTCTATACTCTCTATACTCCTATACTCTCTATACTCTTATAAGCTATACTCCTATACTCTCCATACTCCTATACTCTATACTCTCTATACTCCTATATTCCTATACTCTCCATACTCCTATACTCTCTATACTCATATACTCTCTATACTCCTGTACTCTCTATACTACTATACTCATATACTCCTATACTCTCTATACTCCTATACTCTATGCTCCTATACTCTCTATACTCCTATACTCTATATACTCCTTATACTCCTATTCTCTCTATACTTTCTACACTCCTATACTCTCTTTATTCTATACTCTATACTCCTATACTCTCTAGACTCTCTATATTCGTATTCTCTCTATACTCTCTATTCTCCTATACTCTCTATACCCCTCTACTCCTATACTCCTATATTCTCTATACTCCTTATACTCCTATTCTCTCTATACTCTCTATGCTCCTATACTCTCTATACTCATATACTATATACTCCTATACTCTCTACACTCTCTATACTCTCTATGCTCCTATACTCCTATACTCTCTATACTCTCTATACTCATATACTTTCTATACTCCTATATTACTATACTCTCCATACTCTCCATACTTCTATACTCTCTATACTCCTATACTCTCCATACTCCTATACTCTATACTCTCTATACTCCTATACTCCTATACTCTGGATACTCCTATACTCTATATACTCCCATATTCTCTATACTTCTATACTCTCTATACTCATATACTCTATACTCTCTATACTTCTATACTCTCTATACTCCTATACTCTCCATACTCCTATACTCTATACTCTCTATACTCCTATACTCTCTATACTCATATACTCTCTATACCCCTATACTCTCTATACTACTATACTCTATATACTCCTTATACTCCTATTCTCTCTATACTTTCTATACTCCTATACTCTCTTTATTCTATACTCTATACTCCTATACTCTCTAGACTCTCTATATTCGTATTCTCTCTATACTCTCTATTCTCCTATACTCTCTATACCCCTCTACTCCTATACTCCTATACTCTCTATACTCCTTATACTCCTATAATCTCTATACTCTCTATACTCCTTTATTCTCCATACTCATATACTCTCTATACTTGTATACTCTCCATACTCTCTATACTTCTATACTCTCTATACTCCTATACTCTATACCCTCTATACTCCTATACTCTCCATACTCCTATACTCTATACTCTCTATACTCCTATATTCCTATACTCTCCATACTCCTATACTCTCTATACTCCCATACCCTCTATACTTCTATACTCTCTATACTCATATACTCTATACTCTCTATACTCCTATACTCTCTATACTCTTATAAGCTATACTCCTATACTCTCCATACTCCTATACTCTATACTCTCTATACTCCTATATTCCTATACTCTCCATACTCCTATACTCTCTATACTCATATACTCTCTATACTCCTGTACTCTCTATACTACTATACTCATATACTCCTATACTCTCTATACTCCTATACTCTATGCTCCTATACTCTCTATACTCCTATACTCTATATACTCCTTATACTCCTATTCTCTCTATACTTTCTACACTCCTATACTCTCTTTATTCTATACTCTATACTCCTATACTCTCTAGACTCTCTATATTCGTATTCTCTCTATACTCTCTATTCTCCTATACTCTCTATACCCCTCTACTCCTATACTCCTATATTCTCTATACTCCTTATACTCCTATTCTCTCTATACTCTCTATGCTCCTATACTCTCTATACTCATATACTATATACTCCTATACTCTCTACACTCTCTATACTCTCTATGCTCCTATACTCCTATACTCTCTATACTCTCTATACTCATATACTTTCTATACTCCTATATTACTATACTCTCCATACTCTCCATACTTCTATACTCTCTATACTCCTATACTCTCCATACTCCTATACTCTATACTCTCTATACTCCTATACTCCTATACTCTGGATACTCCTATACTCTATATACTCCCATATTCTCTATACTTCTATACTCTCTATACTCATATACTCTATACTCTCTATACGCCTATACTCTCTATACTCCTACACTCTCTATACTCCTATACTCTCTATACTCCTACACTCTCTATACTCATATACTCTCTATACTCCTATACTCTCTATACTCCTATACTCTATACCCCTATACTCTCTATACTCCTATACTCTCTATACTCTCTATACTCCTATATTCTATACTCCAATACTCTCTATACTCTTATACTGTCTATACTCTTATACTCTATACTCCTATAATCTCTACACTCTCTATACTCCTATACTCTCTATACTCTTATGCTCTATACTCCTATACTCTCTATACTCTCTATACTCTCATACTCTCTATACTTCTATACTCTCTATACTCCTATACTCTCTATACTCCTATACTCTCTATACTACTATACTCATATATTCCTATACTCTCTATAGTCCTATACTCTATACTCTTATACTCTCTATACTCCTATACTCTCTATACTCCTTATACTCCTATTCTCTCTATACTCTCTATACTCCTATACTCTCTATACTCTTATACTCTATACTCCTATACCCTCTATAATCTCTATACTCTCTATACTCTCTATACTCCTATACTCTCTATACTCTCTATACTCATATACTCTCTATACTCCTATATTTCTATACTCTCCATACTCTATACTTCTATACTCACTATACTCCTATACTCTATACTCCTATACTCTCCATACACCTATACTCTATACTCCTATATTCCTATACTCTCCGTACTCCTATACTCTCTATACTCCCATACTCTCTATACTTCTATACTCTCTATACTCCTATACTCTATACTCTCTATACTCCTATACTCTCTATACTCCTATACTCTCTATACTCTTATACTCTATACTCCTATACTCTCTATACTCTCTATACTCTCTATACTCCTATAATCTATACTCCCATACTCTCTATACTTCTATACTCTCTATACTCCTATACTCTCTATACTCATATACTCTATATACTCCTATACTCTCTATACTACTATACTCATATATTCTTATACTCTCTATACTCCTATACTCTATACTCCTATACTCTCTATACTCCTATACTCTCTATACTCCTTATACTCATATTCTCTCTATACTCTCTATACTCCTATACTCTCTATACTCTATACTCTGTACTCCTATACTCTCTAGACTCTCTATATTCCTATTCTCGCTATACTCTCGATTCTCCTATACTCTCTCTACTCCTCTACTCCTATACTCCTATACTCTCTATACTCCTTATACTCCTATTCTCTCTCCACTCTCTATACTCCTATACTCTCTATACTCTTATACTCTATACTCCTGAACTCTCTATACTCTCTATACTCCTATACTCCTATACTCTCTATACTCTCTATACTCATATACTCTCTATACTCCTATATTCCTATACTCTACATACTCTCTATACTTCTATACTCTCTATACTCTATACTCTCTATACTCCTATACTCTCCATACTCCAATACTCTATACTCTCTATACTCCTATATTCCTATACTCTCCACACTCATATACTCTCTATACTCCCATACTCTATACTCTCTATACTCCTATACTCTCTATACTCCTGTACTCTATACTCTATACTCCTATACTCTCTATACTCTCTATACTCTCTATACTCCTATACTCTATACTCCCATACTCTCCATACTTCTATACTCTCTATACTCCTATACTCCTATACTCTCTATACTCATATAATCTCTATACTCCTATACTCTCTATACTACTATACTCATATATTCCTATACTCTGTATACTCCTATACTCTCCATACTCCTGTACTCTCTATACTCCTATACTCTCTATACTCCTTATACTCCTATTCTCTCTATACTCTCTATACTACTATAATCTCTATACTCTATATTCTATACTCCTATACTCTCTAGACTCTCTATATTCCTATTCTCTCTATACTCTCTATTCTTGTATACTCTCTGTACTCCTCTACTCCTCTACTCCTCTACTCTGTATGCTCCTTATACTCCTATTCTCTCTATACTCTCTGTACTCCTATACTCTCTATACTCTTATTCTCTATACTCCTATACTCTCTATACTCTCTATACTCTCTATACTCTCTATACTCCTATACTCTCTATACTCTCTATACTCATATACTCTCTATACTCCTATATTCCTATAATCTCCATACTCTCTATAATTCTATACTCTCTATACTCCTATACTCTACACTCTCTATACTCCTATACTCTCCATACTCCTATACTCTATACTCCTATATTCCTATACTCTCCATACTCCTATACTCTCTATACTCATATACTCTCTATACTCCTATACTCTCTATACTACTATACTCATATATTCCTATACTCTCTATACTCTATACTCTATACTCTATACGCCTATACTCTCTAGACTCTCTATATTCCTATTCTCTCTATACTCTCTATTCTCTTATACTCTCTATACTCCTCTACTCCTATACTCCTATACTCTCTATACTCCTTATACTCCTATTCTCTCTATACTCTCTATACTCTTATACGGTCTATACTCTTATACTCTATACTCCTAGACTCTCTATACTCTCTATACTTCTATACTTCTATACTCCTATACTCTCTATACTCTCCATACTCGTATACTCTCTAAACTCCTATATTCCTCTACTCTCCATACTCTCTATACTTCTATACTCTCTATACTCCTATGTTCCTATACTCTCCATGCTCAAATACTCTCTATACTCCCATACTCTCTATACTTCTATACTCTCTATACTCCTATACTCTACACTCTCTATACTCCTATACTCTCTATACTCCTGTACTATATATACTACTATACTCATATATTCCTATACTCTCTATACTCTTATACTCTATACTCCTATACTCTCTATACTCTCTATACTCTCTATACTCCTATACTCTATATACATGTCTTACACCTCTGGTGCCGGCGCTGCTGAGGGGGCAGTTACAGATTGTGGGTGGGCCATGTCTGCACCTCTGGTGACGGCGCTGCTGAGGGGGCAGCTACAGATTGTGGATGGGTCACGCCTACACCTCTGGTGACGGCGCTGCTGAGCGGGCAGTTACAGATTGTGGGTGGGCCTTGTCTACACCTCTGGTGACGGCGCTGCTGAGGGGGCAGTTACAGATTGTGGGTGGCCACGTCTACACCTCTGGTGACGGCGCTGCTGAGGGAGCAGTTACAGATTGTGGTTGAGCCATGTCTGCACCTCAGGTGACGGCGCTGCTGAGGGGGCAGTTACAGATCGTGGGTGGGCCATGTCTACACCTCTGGTGACGGCGCTGCTGAGGGGGCAGTTACAGATTGTGGGTTGGCCACGTCTACACCTCTGGTGACGGCGCTGCTGAGGGAGCAGTTACAGATTGTGGTTGAGCCATGTCTGCACCTCAGGTGACGGCGCTGCTGAGGGGGTAGTTACAGATCGTGGGTGGGCCACGTCTACACCTCTGGTGACGGCGCTGCTGAGGGGGCAGTTACAGATTGTGGGTTGGCCATGTCTTACAAATCTGGTGACGGCGCTGCTGAGCGGGCACTTACATATTGTGGGTGGCCATGTCTTACACCTCTGGTGCCGGCGCGGCTGAGGGGGCAGTTACAGATTGTGGGTGGGCCATGCCTACACCTCTGGTGACGGCGCTGCTGAGGGGGCAGTTACAGATTGTGGGTTGGCCATATTTTATACATCTGGTGACGGCGCTGCTGAGGGGGCAGTTAAAGATCGTGGGTGGGCCACGTCTACACCTCTGGTGACAGCGCTGCCTAGGGTGCAGTTACTACACCTCTGGTGACAGCGCCGCTGGGGGGCAGGCCACGTCTACACCTCTGGTGACAGCGCTGCTGAGCGGGCAGTTACAGATTGTGCATGGCTACGTCTACACCTCTGGTGATGGCGCTGCTGAGGCAGCAGTTACAGATTGTGGGTGGGCCACGTCTACACTTCTGGTGACAGCACTGCTGAGGGGGCAGTTACAGATTGTGGGTGGCCACTTCTACACCTCTGGTGACGGCGCTGTTGAGGGAGCAATTACAGGCTGTGGGTGGGCCATGTCTGCACCTCTGGTGACGGCGCTGCTAAGGGGGCAGTTACAGATCGTGGGTGGGCCACGTCTACACCTCTGGTGACGGCGCTGATGAGGGGGCAGTTACAGATTGTGGGTTGGCCATGTTTTACAAATCTGGTGACGGCGCTGCTGAGCGGGCATTTACATATTAAGGGTGGCCATGTCCACACCTCTGGTGACGGCGCTGCTGAGCAGGCAGCTACAGATTGTGGGTGGACCATGCCTACACCTCTGGTGACGGCGCTGATGAGGGGGCAGTTACAGATTGTGGGTTGGCCATGTCTTACACCTCTGGTGCCGGCGCGGCTGAGGGGGCAGTTACAGATTGTGGGTGGGCCATGCCTACACCTCTGGTGACGGCGCTGCTGAGGGGGCAGTTACAGATTGTGGGTTGGCCATATTTTACACATCTGGTGACGGCGCTGCTGAAGGGGCAGTTAAAGATCGTGGGTGGGCCACGTCTACACCTCTGGTGACAGCGCTGCTTAGGGGGCAGTTACTACACCTCTGGTGACAGCGCCGCGGGGGGCAGGCCACGTCTACACCTCTGGTGACAGCGCTGCTGAGCGGGCAGTTACAGATTGTGGGTGGCCATGTCTACACCTCTGGTGACAGTGCTGCTGAGCGGGCAGTTACAGATTGTGGGTGGCCATGTCTACGCCTCTGGTGATGGCGCTGCTGAAGGGGCAGTTACAGTTTGTGGGTGGGCCACGCAAACACCTCTGTTGACAGCGCTGCTGAGCGGGCAGTTACAGATTGTGGGTGGGCCATGTCACACCTCTGGGGACGGCGCTGCTGAGGGGGCAGTTACAGATTGTGGGTGCGCCGTGTCTACACCTCTGGTGACGGCGCTGCTGAGCGAGCAGTTACAGATTGTGGGTGGCCATGTCTTCACCACTGATGATGGCGCTGCTGAGGGGGCAGTTACAGATTGTGGGTTGGCCGTGTCTACACCTCTGTTGACAGCGCTGAAGAGCGGGCAGTTACAGATTGTGGGTGGGTCATGTCTACACCTCTGGTGACAGCACTGCTGAGGGGGTAGTTACAGATTGTAGGTGGCCATGTCTACACCTCTGGCGACAGCGCTGCTGAGGGGCAGTTACAGATTGTGGGTGGGCCATGTCACACCTCTGGTGACAGCACTGCTGAGGGGGCAGTTACAGATTGGCGGTGGTCCATGTATACACCTCTGGTGATGGCGCTGCTGAGCGGGCAGATACAGATCATGGGTGGGCCATGTCTACACCTCTGGTGACAGCACTGCTGAGGGGGCAATTACAAATCATGGGTGGGCCATGTCTTCATCTCTGGTGACAGCGCTGATGAGGGGGCAGTTACAGATCGTGGGTGGGCCACGTCTACACCTCTGCTGAGAGTGCTGCTGAGCGGGCAGTTACAGATTGTGGGTGGGCCACGTCTACACCTCTGGTGACAGCGCTGCTGAGCGGGCAGTTACAGATTGTGGGTGGGCTATGTCTACACCTCTGGTGACAGCGCTGCTGAGCGTGCAGTTACAGATTGTGCGTGGCTACGTCTACACCTCTGGTGATGCGCTGCTGAGGCAGCAGTTACAGATTGTGGGTGGGCCATGTATGCACCTCTGGTGACGGCGCTGCTGAGGGGGCAGTTACAGATTGTGGGTGGGCCACGTCTACACATCTGGTGACGGTGCTGCTGAGGGGGCAGTTACAGATCGTGGGTGGGCCACGTCTACACCTCTGGTAACGGCGCTGCTGAGCGGGCAGTTACAGATCGTGGGTGGGCTACGTCTACACCTCTGGTGACAGCGCTGCTGAGCGTGCAGTTACAGATTGTGCGTGGCTACATCTACACCTCTGGTGATGCGCTGCTGAGGCAGCAGTTACAGATTGTGGGTGGGCCATGTCTGCACCCCTGGTGACAGCGCTGCTGAGCGGGCAGTTACAGATTGTGGGTGGGCCACGTCTACACATCTGGTGACGGTGCTGCTGAGGGGGCAGTTACAGATCGTAGGTGGGCCACGTCTACACCTCTGGTAACGGCGCTGCTGAGCTGGCAGTTACAGATCGTGGGTGGGCCACGTCTACACCTCTGGTGACGGAGCTGCTGAGGGGGCAGTTACAGATCGTGGGTGGGCCACGTCTACACCTCTGGTGACGGCGCTGTTGAGGGAGCAATTACAGGCTGTGGGTGGGCCATGTCTGCACCTCTGGTGATGGCGCTGCTGAGGGGGCAGCTACAGATTGTGGGTGGGCCATGCCTACACCTTTGGTGACGGCGCTGCTGTGCGGGCAGTTACAGATTGTGGGTGGGCCTTGTCTACACTTCTGGTGACGGCACTGCTGAGGGGGCAGTTACTGATTGTGGGTGGCCACTTCTACACCTCTGGTGACGGCGCTGTTGAGGGGGCAGTTACAGATTGTGGGTTGGCCATATTTTACACATCTGGTGACGGCGCTGCTCAAGGGGCAGTTAAAGATCGTGGGTGGGCCACGTCTACACCTCTGGTGACAGCGCTGCTTAGGGGGCAGTTACTACACCTCTGGTGACAGCGCCGCTGGGGGGCCGGCCACGTCTACACCTCTGGTGACAGCGCTGCTGAGCGGGCAGTTACAGATTGTGGGTGGCCATGTCTACACCTCTGGTGACAGTGCTGCTGAGCGGGCAGTTACAGATTGTGGGTGGCCATGTCTACGCCTCTGGTGATGGCGCTGCTGAAGGGGCAGTTACAGTTTGTGGGTGGGCCACGCAAACACCTCTGTTGACAGCGCTGCTGAGCGGGCAGTTACAGATTGTGGGTGGGCCATGTCACACCTCTGGGGATGGCGCTGCTCAGGGGGCAGTTACAGATTGTAGGTGGGCCATGTCACACCACTGGTGACGGCGCTGCTGAGGGGGCAGTTACAGATTGTGGGTGTGCCGTGTCTACACCTCTGGTGACGGCGCTGCTGAGCGAGCAGTTACAGATTGTGGGTGGCCATGTCTTCACCACTGATGATGGCGCTGCTGAGGGGGCAGTTACAGATTGTGGGTTGGCCGTGTCTACACCTCTGTTGACAGCGCTGAAGAGCGGGCAGTTACAGATTGTGGGTGGGTCATGTCTACACCTCTGGTGACAGCACTGCTGAGGGGGTAGTTACAGATTGTAGGTGGCCATGTCTACACCTCTGGCGACAGCGCTGCTGAGGGGCAGTTACAGATTGTGGGTGGGCCATGTCACACCTCTGGTGACAGCACTGCTGAGGGGGCAGTTACAGATTGGCGGTGGTCCATGTCTACACCTCTGGTGATGGCGCTGCTGAGCGGGCAGATACAGATCATGGGTGGGCCATGTCTACACCTCTGGTGACAGCACTGCTGAGGGGGCAATTACAAATCATGGGTGGGCCATGTCTACATCTCTGGTGACAGCGCTGCTGAGGGGGCAGTTACAGATTGTGGGTGGGCCACGTCTACACATCTGGTGACGGTGCTGCTGAGGGGGCAGTTACAGATCGTGGGTGTGCCACGTCTACACCTCTGGTAACGGCGCTGCTGAGCGGGCAGTTACAGATCGTGGGTGGGCTACGTCTACACCTCTGGTGACAGCGCTGCTGAGCGTGCAGTTACAGATTGTGCGTGGCTACATCTACACCTCTGGTGATGCGCTGCTGAGGCAGCAGTTACAGATTGTGGGTGGGCCATGTCTGCACCCCTGGTGACAGCGCTGCTGAGCGGGCAGTTACAGATTGTGGGTGGGCCACGTCTACACATCTGGTGACGGTGCTGCTGAGGGGGCAGTTACAGATCGTGGGTGGGCCACGTCTACACCACTGGTAACGGCGCTGCTGAGCTGGCAGTTACAGATCGTGGGTGGGCCATGTCTACACCTCTGGTGACAGCACTGCTGAGGGGGCAGTTACAGATCGTGGGTGGGCCACGTCTACACCTCTGCTGAGAGTGCTGCTGAGCGGGCAGTTACAGATTGTGGGTGGGCCACGTCTACACCTCTGGTGACAGCGCTGCTGAGCGGGCAGTTACAGATTGTGGGTGGGCTATGTCTACACCTCTGGTGACAGCGCTGCTGAGCGTGCAGTTACAGATTGTGCGTGGCTACGTCTACACCTCTGGTGATGCGCTGATGAGGCAGCAGTTACAGATTGTGGGTGGGCCATGTATGCACCTCTGGTGACGGCGCTGCTGAGGGGGCAGTTACAGATTGTGGGTGGGCCACGTCTACACATCTGGTGACGGTGCTGCTGAGGGGGCAGTTACAGATCGTGGGTGTGCCACGTCTACACCTCTGGTAACGGCGCTGCTGAGCGGGCAGTTACAGATCGTGGGTGGGCTACGTCTACACCTCTGGTGACAGCGCTGCTGAGCGTGCAGTTACAGATTGTGCGTGGCTACATCTACACCTCTGGTGATGCGCTGCTGAGGCAGCAGTTACAGATTGTGGGTGGGCCATGTCTGCACCCCTGGTGACAGCGCTGCTGAGCGGGCAGTTACAGATTGTGGGTGGGCCACGTCTACACATCTGGTGACGGTGCTGCTGAGGGGGCAGTTACAGATCGTGGGTGGGCCACGTCTACACCACTGGTAACGGCGCTGCTGAGCTGGCAGTTACAGATCGTGGGTGGGCCACGTCTACACCTCTGGTGACGGAGCTGCTGAGGGGGCATTTACAGATCGTGGGTGGGCCACGTCTACATCTCTGGTGACGGCGCTGTTGAGGGAGCAATTACAGGCTGTGGGTGGGCCATGTCTGCACCTCTGGTGACGGCGCTGCTGAGGGGGCAGCTACAGATTGTGGGTGGGCCATGCCTACACCTTTGGTGACGGCACTGCTGAGCGGGCAGTTACAGATTGTGGGTGGGCCTTGTCTACACTTCTGGTGACGGCACTGCTGAGGGGGCAGTTACTGATTGTGGGTGGCCACTTCTACACCTCTGGTGACGGCGCTGTTGAGGGAGCAATTACAGGCTGTGGGTGGGCCATGTCTGTACCTCTGGTGATGGCGCTGCTAAGGGGGCAGTTACAGATCATGGGTGGGCCACGTCTACACCTCTGGTGACGGCGCTGCTGAGGGGGCAGTTACAGATTGTGGGTTGGCCATTTTTTACAAATCTGGTGACGGCGCTGCTGAGCGGGCATTTACATATTTAGGGTGGCCATGTCCACACCTCTGGTGACGGCGCTGCTGAGCAGGCAGCTACAGATTGTGGGTGGACCATGCCTACACCTCTGGTGACGGCGCTGCTGAGGGGGCAGTTACAGATTGTGGGTTGGCCATATTTTACACATCTGGTGACGGCGCTGCTGAAGGGGCAGTTAAAGATCGTGGGTGGGCCACGTCTACACCTCTGGTGACAGCGCTGCTTAGGGGGCAGTTACTACACCTCTGGTGACAGCGCCGCTGGGGGGCAGGCAACGTCTACACCTCTGGTGACAGCGCTGCTGAGCGGGCAGTTACAGATTGTGGGTGGCCATGTCTACACCTCTGGTGACAGTGATGCTGAGCGGGCAGTAACAGATTGAGGGTGGCCATGTCTACACCTCTGGTGACTGCACTGCTGAGCTGGCAGTTACAGATTGTGGGTGGCCATGTCTACGCCTCTGGTGATGGCGCTGCTGAAGGGGCAGTTACAGGTTGTGGGTGGGCCACGCAAACACCTCTGTTGACAGCGCTGCTGAGCGGGCAGTTACAGATTGTGGGTGGGCCATGTCATACCTCTGGGGATGGCGCTGCTCAGGGGGCAGTTACAGATTGTAGGTGGGCCATGTCACACCACTGGTGACGGCGCTGCTGAGGGGGCAGTTACAGATTGTGGGTGGGCCGTGTCTACACCTCTGGTGACGGCGCTGCTGAGCGAGCAGTTACAGATTGTGGGTGGCCATTTCTTCACCACTGGTGATGGCGCTGCTGAGGGGGCAGTTACAGATTGTGGGTTGGCCGTGTCTACACCTCGGTTGACAGCGCTGAGAGCGGGCAGTTGCAGATTGTGGGTGGGCCATGTCACACCTCTGGGGATGGCGCTGCTCAGGGGGCAGTTACAGATTGTGGGTGGGTCATGTCTACACCTCTGGTGAAAGCACTGCTGAGGGGGCAGTTACAGATTGTAGGTGGCCATGTCTACACCTCTGGCGACAGCGCTGCTGAGGGGCAGTTACAGATTGTGGGTGGGCCATGTCACACCTCTGGTGACAGCACTGCTGAGGGGGCAGTTACAGATTGTCGGTGGTCCATGTCTACACCTCTGGTGACAGCGCTGATGAGGGGGCAGTTACAGATCGTGGGTGGGCCACGTCTACACCTCTGCTGAGAGTGCTGCTGAGCGGGCAGTTACAGATCGTGGGTGGGCCACGTCTACACCTCTGGTGACAGCGCTGCTGAGCGGGCAGTTACAGATCGTGGGTGGGCTACGTCTACACCTCTGGTGACAGCGCTGCTGAGCGGGCAGTTACAGATTGTGGGTGGCCACGTCTGCACCTCTGGTGACAGCGCTGCTGAGTGTGCAGTTACAGATCGTGGCTGGGCCACGCCTACACGTCTGGTGACAGCGCTGCTGAGCAGGCAGTTACAGATCGTGGGTGGGCCAGGCCTACCCCTCTTCTGAGTGAGCAGTTACAGATTGTGGGTGGGCCCTGTCTACATCTGTGGTGACACCGCTGCTGAGCGGGCAGTTACAGATCGTGGGTGGGCCCTGCCTACACCTCTGGTGACACCGCTGCTGAGTGGGCAGTTACAGATTGTGAGTGGGCCGTGTCACACCTCTGGTTACAGCGCTGCTGAGGGGGCAGTTACAAAATGTGGGTGGGCCATTTCCGCACCTCTGGTGACAGCGCTGCTGAATGGGCAGTTACAGATTGTGGGTGGGCCATGTCTACACCTCTGGTGACGGTGCTGCTGAGCGGGCAGCTACAGGTTGTGGGTGGCCATGTCTATACCTCTGGTGACGGCGCTGCAGAGTGGGCTGTTACAGATTGTGGGTGGCCATGTCTACACCTCTGGTGACAGCACTGCTGAGGGGGCAGTTACAGATTGTGGGTGGCCCATGCTGACACCTCTGGTGACGGCACTGCTGAGGGGGCAGTTTCAGATTGTGGGTTGGCCATGTCTTACACCTTTCGTGCCGGCACTGCTGATGGGGCAGTAACAGATCATGGGTGGGCCACGTCTGCACCTCTGGTGACGGTGTTGCTGAGGGGGCAGCTACAGATTGTGGGTGGGCCACGCCTACACCTCTGGTGACGGCGTTGCTGAGCGGGCAGTTACAGATTGTGGGTGGGGCATGTCTGCACCTCAGGTGACGGTGCTGCTGAGGGGGCAGTTGCAGATCGTGGGTGGGCCACGTCTACACCTCTGGTGATGCCGCTGCTGAGGGAGCAGTTACAGATTGTGGGTGGGCCATGTCTGCACCTCAGGTGACGGTGCTGCTGAGGGGGAGTTGCAGATCGTGGGTGGGCCACGTCTACACCTCTGGTGACGGCGCTGGTGAGGGGGCAGTTACAGATTGTGGGTTGGCCATGTTTTACACCCCTGGTGACGGTGCTGCTGAGCGGGCACTTACATATTGTGGGTGGCCATGTCTACATCTCTGGGGACGGCGCTGCTGAGGGGGCAGTTACAGATTGTAGGTGGCCATGTCTACACCTCTGGCGACAGCGCTGCTGAGGGGCAGTTACAGATTGTGGGTGGGCCATGTCACACCTCTGGTGACAGCACTGCTGAGGGGGCAGTTACAGATTGTCGGTGGTCCATGTCTACACCTCTGGTGATGGCGCTGCTGAGCGGGCAGATACAGATCATGGGTGTGCCATGTCTACACCTCTGGTGACAGCACTGCTGAGGGGGCAATTACATATCATGGGTGGGCCATGTCTACATCTCTGGTGACAGCGCTGATGAGGGGGCAGTTACAGATCGTGGGTGGGCCACGTCTACACCTCTGCTGAGAGTGCTGCTGAGCGGGCAGTTACAGATTGTGGGTGGGCCACGTCTACACCTCTGGTGACAGCGCTGCTGAGCGGGCAGTTACAGATTGTGGGTGGGCTACGTCTACACCTCTGGTGACAGCGCTGCTGAGCGGGCACTTACAGATTGTGGGTGGCCACGTCTACACCTCTGGTGACAGCGCTGCTGAGTGTGCAGTTACAGATCGTGGCTGGGCCACGCCTACACGTCTGGTGACAGCGCTGCTGAGCAGGCAGTTACAGATCGTGGGTGGGCCATGCCTACCCCTCTTCTGAGTGGGCAGTTACAGATTGTGGGTGGGCCACGTCTACATCTCTGGTGACACCACTGCTGAGCGGGCAGTCACAGATTGTGGGTGGGCCCTGCCTACACCTCTGGTGACAGCGCTGCTGAGTGGGCAGTTACAGACTGTGGGTGGGCCGTGTCACACCTCTGGTTACAGCGCTGCTGAGGGGGCAGTTACAAAATGTGGGTGGGCCATTTCTACACCTCTGGTGACAGCGCTGCTAAATGGGCAGTTACAGATTGTGGGTGAGCCATGTCTACACCTCTGGTGACGGTGCTGCTGAGCGGGCAGCTACAGGTTGTGGGTGGCCATGTCTATACCTCTGGTGACGGCGCTGCAGAGTGGGCTGTTACAGATTGTGGGTGGCCATGTCTACACCTCTGGTGACAGCACTGCTGAGGGGGCAGTTACAGATTGTGGGTGGCCCATGCTGACACCTCTGGTGACAGCACTGCTGAGGGGGCAGTTTCAGATTGTGGGTTGGCCATGTCTTACACCATTCGTGCCGGCACTGCTGATGGGGCAGTTACAGATCATGGGTGGGCCATTTCTGCACCTCTGGTGACGGCTCTGCTGAGGGGGCAGCTACAGATTGTGGGTGGGCCACGCCTACACCTCTGGTGACGGCGTTGCTGAGCGGGCAGTTACAGATTGTGGGTGGGGCTTGTCTACGCCTCTGGTGACGGCACTGCTGAGGGGGCAGTTACAGATTGTGGGTGGCCACGTCTACACCTCTGGTGACAGCGCTGCTGAGGGGGTAGTTGCAGATCGTGGGTGGGCCACATCTACACCTCTGGTGACGGCGCTGCTGAGGGGGCAGTTACAGATTGTGGGTTGGCCATGTTTTACACCCCTGGTGACGGCGCTGCTGAGCGGGCACTTACATATTGTGGATGGCCATGTCTACATCTCTGGTGACGGCGCTGCTGAGGGGGCAGCTACAGATTGTGGGTGGGCCATGCCTACACCTCTGGTGACGGCGCTGCTGAGGGGGCAGTTACAGATTCTGGGTTGGCCATGTTTTACACCTCTGGTGCCGGCGCTGCTGAGGGTGCAGTTACAGATTGTGGGTGGGCCATGCCTACACCTCTGGTGACGGCGCTGCTGAGGGGGCAGTTACAGATTGTGGGTTGGCCATGTTTTACACCTCTGGTGACGGCGCTGCTGAGGGACCAGTTACAGATCGTGGGTGGGCCACGTCTACACCTCTGGTGACAGTGCTGCTGAGGGGGCAGATACAGATCGTGGGTGGGAAATGCCTACACCTCTGGTGACAGCGCTGCTGAGCGGTCAGTTACAGATCGTGGGTGGGCAGGCCTACAGCTCTGGTGACAGCGCTGCTGAGGGGGCAGTTACAGATTGTGGGTGGGCCATGTCACACCTCTGGAGATAGCGCTGCTCAGGGGGCAGTTACAGATTTTAGGTGGGCGATGTCACACCACTGGTGACAGCGCTGCTGAGGGGGCACTTACAGATTGTGGTGGGCCACGCATACACCTCTGATGACAGCGCTGCTGAGCGGGCAATTAATACACCTCTGGTGACAGTGCTGCTGGGGGGGAAGGCCATGTCTACACCTCTGGTGACAGCGCTGCTGAGCGGGAGGTTACAGATTGTGGGTGGCCATGTCTACACCTCTGCAAACAGCGCTGCTGAGCGGGCAGTTACAGATTGTGGGTGGCCCACGCCAACACCTTTGGTGACGGCGCTGCTGAAGGGGCAGTTACAGATTGTGGGTGGGCCTTGTCTACACCTCTGGTGACGGCGCTGCTGAGGTGCGAGTTACAGATTGTGCGTGGCTACGTCTACACCTCTGCTGACGGCGCTGCTGAGAGAGCAGTTACAGATTGTGGGTGGGCCATGTCTGCACCTCTGGTGACGGCGCTGCTGAGGGGGCAGTTACAGATTGTGGGTGGGCCACGCCTACACCTCTGGTGACAGACAGCGCTTCTGAGCGGGCAGTTACAGATTGTGGGTGGGCCACGTCTACACCTCTGGTGATGGCGCTGCTGAGGGGGCAGTTACAGATTGTGGGTGGCCACATCTACACCTCTGGTGACAGCGTTGTTGAGGGGGCAGTTACAGATTGTGGGTGGGCCAAGTCTACACCTCTGGTGACGGTGCTGCTGAGGGGGCACTTACAGATCGTGGGTTGGCCACGTCTACACCTCTGGTGACGGCGCTGCTGAGCGGGCAGTTACAGATCGTGGGTGGGCCACGTCTACACCTCTGGTGACGGAGCTGCTGAGGGGGCAGTTACGGATTGTGGGTGGGCCACGTCTACACCTCTGGTGACGGCACTGTTGAGCGAGCAGTTACAGATTGTGGGTGGCCATGTCTTCACCACTGGTGATGGCGCTGCTGAGGGGGCAGATACAGATTGTGGGTTGGCCGTGTCTACACCTCTGGTGACAGTGCTGAAGAGCGGGCAGTTACAGATTGTGGGTGGGTCATGTCTACACCTCTGGTGACAGCGCTGCTGAGGGGGCAGTTACAGATTGTAGGTGGCCATGTCTACACCTCTGGTGACGGCGCTGCTGAGGGGCAGTTACAGATTGTGGGTGGGCCATGTCACACCTCTGGTGATAGCACTGCTGAAGGGGCAATTACAGATTGTCGGTGGGCCATGTCTACACCTCTGGTGACGGTGCTGCTGAGCGGGCAGTTACAGATCGTGGGTGGGCCATGTCTACACCGATGGTGACAGCACTGCTGAGGGGGCAATTACATATCATGGGTGGGCCATGTCTACACCTCTGGTGACAGCGCTGATGAGGGGGCTGTTACAGATCGTGGGTGGGCCACGTCTATACCTCTGCTGAGAGTGCTGCTGAGCGGGCAGTTACAGATCGTGGGTGGGTCATGTCTACACCTCTGGTGACAGCGCTGCTGAGCGGGCAGTTACAGATTGTGGGTGGGCCACGTCTACACCTCTGGTGACAGCGCTGCTGAGCGGGCAGTTACAGATCGTGGGTGGGCCCTGCCTACACCTCTGGTGACAGCGCTGCTGAGCGGGCAGTTACAGATTGTGGGTGGGCCATGTCTACAACTCTGGTGATAGCGCTGCTGAGGGGACAGTTACAGATTGTGGGTGGGCCATGTCATACCTCTGGTTACAGCGCTGCTGAGGGGGCAGTTAAAAAATGTGGGTGGGCCATGTCTACACCTCTGGTGACAGCGCTGCTGAATGGGCAGTTACAGATTGTGGGTGGGCCATGTCTACACCTCTGGTGACGGTGCTGCTGAGCGGGCAGCTACAGGTTATGGGTGGCCATGTCCACACCTCTGGTGACGGCGCTGCTGAGTGGGCATTTACAGATTGTGGGTGGGCCATGTCTGCACCTCTGGTGATGGCCCTGCTGAGGGGGCAGTTACAGATCATGAGTGGGCCACGTGTACACTCGGCGCTGCTGAGTGGGCAGTTACAGATTGTGGTTGGGCCACGTCTGCACCTCTGGTGACGGTGTTCGGTGTTGCTGAGGGGGCAGCTACAGATTGTGGGTGGGCCACGCCTACACCTCTGGTGACCCTGTTGCTGAGGGGGCAGTTATGGATTGTTTGTCGCTACGTCTACACCTCTGGTGACAGCGCTGCTGAGCGGGCAGTTACAGATTGTGGATGGGCCACGTCTACACCTCTGGTGATGGCGCTGCTGGGGGGGCAGTTACAGATTGTGGGTGGCCATGTCCACACCTCTGGTGACGGCGCTGCTGAGGAAGCAGTTACAGATTGTGGGTGGGCGATGTCTGCACCTCTGGTGACGGCGCTGCTGAGGGGGCAGTTACAGATTGTGGGTGGGCTACGCCTACACCTCTGGTGACAGCGCTGCTGAGCGGGTAGTTACAGGTTGTGGGTGGCCATGTCTACACCTCTGGTGACGGCGCTGCTGAGTGGGCATTTACAGATTGTGGGTGGCCATGTCTACATCTCTGGTGACAGCACTGCTGAGGGGGCAGTTACAGATTGTGGGTGGGCCATGTCTGCACCTCTGGTGATGGCCCTGCTGAGGGGGCAGTTACAGATCATGGGTGGGCCACGTCTACACCTCTGGTGACGGCACTGCTGAGCGGGCAGTTACAGATTGTGGTTGGGCCACGTCTGCACCTCTGGTGACGGTGTTGCTGAGGGGGCAGCTACAGATTGTGGGTGGGCCACGCCTACACCTCTGGTGATGGCGCTGCTGAGCGGACAGTTACAGATTGTGGGTGGGCCTTGTCTACACCTCTGGTGACGGCGCTGCTGAAGGGGCAGTTACATATTGTGGGTGGCCATGTCTACACCTCTGGTGATGGCGCTGCTGAGGGGGCAGTTACAGATCGTGGGTGGGCCACGTCTATACCTCTGGTGATGGCGCTGCTGAGGGGGCAGTTACAGATTGTGGGTGGCCATGTCTACACCTCTGGTGATGGCGCTGCTGAGCGGGCAGCTACAGATTCTGGCTGGGCCATGCCTACACCTCTGGTGACGGCGCTGCTGAGGGGGCAGTTACAGATTGTGGGTTGGCCATGTCTTACGCCTCTGGTGCCGGCGCTGCTGAGGGGGCAGCTACAGATTGTGGGTGGGTCATGTCTACACCTCTGGTGACGGCGCTGCTGAGTGGGCAGTTACAGATTGTGGGTGGGCCTTGTCTACACCTCTGGTGACGGTGCTGCTGAGCGGGCACTTACATATTGTGGGTGGCCATGTCTACACCTCTGGTGATGGCGCTGCTGAGCGGGCAGCTACAGATTCTGGCTGGGCCATGCCTACATCTCTGGTGACAGCACTGCTGAGCGGGCAGCTACAGATTCTGGCTGGGCCATGCCTACATCTCTGGTGACAGCACTGCTGAGGGGGCAGTTACAGATTGTGGGTGGGCCATGTCTGCACCTCTGGTGATGGCCCTGCTGAGGGGGCAGTTACAGATCATGGGTGGGCCACGTCTACACCTCTGGTGACGGCACTGCTGAGCGGGCAGTTACAGATTGTGGTTGGGCCACGTCTGCACCTCTGGTGACGGTGTTGCTGAGGGGGCAGCTACAGATTGTGGGTGGGCCACGCCTACACCTCTGGTGATGGCGCTGCTGAGCGGACAGTTACAGATTGTGGGTGGGCCTTGTCTACACCTCTGGTGACGGCGCTGCTGAAGGGGCAGTTACATATTGTGGGTGGCCATGTCTACACCTCTGGTGACGGCGCTGCTGAGGGGGCAGTTACAGATCGTGGGTGGGCCACGTCTATACCTCTGGTGATGGCGCTGCTGAGGGGGCAGTTACATATTGTGGGTGGCCATGTCTACACCTCTGGTGATGGCGCTGCTGAGGGGGCAGTTACAGATCGTGGGTGGGCCACGTCTATACCTCTGGTGATGGCGCTGCTGAGGGGGCAGTTACAGATTGTGGGTGGCCATGTCTACACCTCTGGTGATGGCGCTGCTGAGCGGGCAGCTACAGATTCTGGCTGGGCCATGCCTACACCTCTGGTGACGGCGCTGCTGAGGGGGCAGTTACAGATTGTGGGTGGCCATGTCTACACCTCTGGTGATGGCGCTGCTGAGCGGGCAGCTACAGATTCTGGCTGGGCCATGCCTACACCTCTGGTGACGGCGCTGCTGAGGGGGCAGTTACAGATTGTGGGTTGGCCATGTCTTACGCCTCTGGTGCCGGCGCTGCTGAGGGGGCAGCTACAGATTGTGGGTGGGTCATGTCTACACCTCTGGTGACGGCGCTGCTGAGTGGGCAGTTACAGATTGTGGGTGGGCCTTGTCTACACCTCTGGTGACGGTGCTGCTGAGCGGGCACTTACATATTGTGGGTGGCCATGTCTACACCTCTGGTGATGGCGCTGCTGAGCGGGCAGCTACAGATTCTGGCTGGGCCATGCCTACATCTCTGGTGACAGCACTGCTGAGCGGGCAGCTACAGATTCTGGCTGGGCCATGCCTACATCTCTGGTGACAGCACTGCTGAGGGGGCAGTTACAGATTGTGGGTGGGCCATGTCTGCACCTCTGGTGATGGCCCTGCTGAGGGGGCAGTTACAGATCATGGGTGGGCCACGTCTACACCTCTGGTGACGGCACTGCTGAGCGGGCAGTTACAGATTGTGGTTGGGCCACGTCTGCACCTCTGGTGACGGTGTTGCTGAGGGGGCAGCTACAGATTGTGGGTGGGCCACGCCTACACCTCTGGTGATGGCGCTGCTGAGCGGACAGTTACAGATTGTGGGTGGGCCTTGTCTACACCTCTGGTGACGGCGCTGCTGAAGGGGCAGTTACATATTGTGGGTGGCCATGTCTACACCTCTGGTGACGGCGCTGCTGAGGGGGCAGTTACAGATCGTGGGTGGGCCACGTCTATACCTCTGGTGATGGCGCTGCTGAGGGGGCAGTTACAGATTGTGGGTGGCCATGTCTACACCTCTGGTGATGGCGCTGCTGAGCGGGCAGCTACAGATTCTGGCTGGGCCATGCCTACACCTCTGGTGACGGCGCTGCTGAGGGGGCAGTTACAGATTGTGGGTTGGCCATGTCTTACACCTCTGGTGCCGGCGCTGCTGAGGGGGCAGTTACAGATTGTGGGTGGGCCATGTCTGCACCTCTGGTGACGGTGCTGCTGAGGGGGCAGCTACAGATTGTGGGTGGGTCATGTCTACACCTCTGGTGACGGCGCTGCTGAGCGGGCAGTTACAGATTGTGGGTGGGCCTTGTCTACACCTCTGGTGACGGTGCTGCTGAGCGGGCACTTACATATTGTGGGTGGCCATGTCTACACCTCTGGTGATGGCGCTGCTGAGCGGGCAGCTACAGATTCTGGCTGGGCCATGCCTACACCTCTGGTGACGGCGCTGCTGAGGGGGCAGTTACAGATTGTGGGTTGGCCATGTCTTACACCTCTGGTGCCGGCGCTGCTGAGGGGGCAGTTACAGATTGTGGGTGGGCCATGTCTGCACCTCTGGTGACGGTGCTGCTGAGGGGGCAGCTACAGATTGTGGGTGGGTCATGTCTACACCTCTGGTGACGGCGCTGCTGAGCGGGCAGTTACAGATTGTGGGTGGGCCTTGTCTACACCTCTGGTGACGGCGCTGCTGAGGGGGCAGTTACAGATTGTGGATGGCCACGTCTACACCTCTGGTGACGGCGCTGCTGAGGGAACAGTTACAGATTGTGGTTGAGCCATGTCTGCACCTCAGGTGACGGCGCTGCTGAGGGGGCAGTTACAGATAATGGGTGGGCCATGTCTACACCTCTGGTGACGGCGCTGCTGAGGGGACAGTTACAGATTGTGGGTTGGACATGTCTTACACCTCTTGTGACGGCGCTGCTGAGCGGGCACTTACATATTGTGGGTGGCCATGTCTACACCTCTGGTGACGGCGCTGCTGAGCGGGCAGCTACAGATTGAGGGTGGGCCATGCCTACACCTCTGGTGATGGCGCTGCTGAGGGGGCAGTGAGAGATTGTGGGTTGGCCATGTCTTACACCTCTGGTACTGGCGCTGCTGAGGGGCCAGTTACAGATTGTCGGTGGGCCATGCCTAGACCTCTGGTGACGGTGCTGCTGAGGGGGCAGTTAGAGATTGTGGGTTGGCCATGTTTTACACCTCTGATGACGGCGCTGCTGAGGGGCCAGTTACAGATCGTGGGTGGGCCATGTCTACACCTCTGGTGACAGCGCTGCTGAGGGGGCAGTTACAGATCGTGGGTGGGCAACGCCTACACCCCTGGTGACAGCGCTGCTGAGCGGGCAGTTACAGATTGTGGGTGGGCCACGCCTACACCTCTCGTGACGGCGCTGCTGAGGGGGCAGTTATAGATCATGGTTGGGCCATGCATACACTTCTGGTGATGGCGCTGCTGAGGGGGCACTTACAGATTGTGGGTGGGCCACGCCTACACCTCTGGTGACAGCGCTGCTGAGGGGGCAGTTACTACACCACTGGTGACAGCGCTGCTGGGGGGCAGGCCACGTCTACACCTCTGGTGACAGCACTGCTGAGCGGGCAGTTACAAATTGTGGGTGGCCATGTCTACACCTCTGCTGACAGTGCTACTGAGCGGGCAGTTACAGATTGTGGGTGGGCCACGCCTACAACTCTGGTGACGGCGCTGCTGAGGGGGCAGTTACAGATTGTGGGTGGGCCTTGTCTACACCTCTGGTGACCCTGGTGCTGAGGGGGCAGTTATGGATTGTTTGTCGCTACGTCTACACCTCTGGTGACAGCGCTGCTGAACGGGCAGTTACAGATTGTGGGTGGGCCACGTCTACACCTCTGGTGATGGCGCTGCTGGGGGGGCAGTTACAGATTGTGGGTGGCCATGTCCACACCTCTGGTGACGGCGCTGCTGAGGAAGCAGTTACAGATTGTGGGTGGGCGATGTCTGCACCTCTGGTGACGGCGCTGCTGAGGGGGCAGTTACAGATTGTTGGTGGGCTACACCTACACCTCTGGTGACAGCGCTGCTGAGCGGGCAGTTACAGATTGTGGGTGGGCCACGTCTACACCTCTGGTGATGGCGCTGCTGGGGGGGCAGTTACAGATTGTGGGTGGCCATGTCCACACCTCTGGTGACAGCGTTGTTGAGGGGGCAGTTACAGATTGTGGGTGGGCCACGTCTACACCTCTGGTGACGGTGGTGCTGAGGGGGCAGTTACAGATCATGGGTGTGCCAAGTCTACACCTCTGGTGACGGCGCTGCTGAGTGGGCAGTTACAAATCGTGGGTGGGCCACGTCTACACCTCTGGTGACGGAGCTGCTTAGGGGGCAGTTACAGATCGTGGGTGGGCCACGTCTACACCTCTGGTGACGGCGCTGCTGAGAGGGCAGCTACAGATAGAGGGTGGGCCACTCCCACACCTCTGTTAACGGCGCTGCTGAGCGGGCAGTTACAGATTGTGGGTGGGCCTTGTCTACACCTCTGGTGACGGCGCTGTTGAGGGGGCAGTTACAGATTGTGGGTGGCCATGTGTACACCTCTGGTGATGGCGCTGCTGACCGGGCAGTTACAGATCATGGGTGGGCCCTGCCTACACCTCTGGTGACAGTGCTGCTGAGCGGGCAGTTACAGATTGTGGGTGGGCCATGTCTACACCTCTGGTGATAGCGCTGCTGAGGGGACAGTTACAGATTGTGGGTGAGCCATGTCACACCTCTGGTTACAGCGCTGCTGAGGGTGCAGTTACAAAATGTGGGTGGGCCATGTCTACACCTCTGGTGACAGCGCTGCTGAGTGGGCAGTTGCAGATTGTGGGTGGGCCATGCCTACATCTCTGGTGACGGCGCTGCTGAGCGGGCAGTTACAGATCGTGGGTGGGCCCTGCCTACACCTCTGGTGACAGCGCTGCTGAGCGGGCAGTTACAGATTGTGGGTGGGCCATGTCACACCTCTGGTTACAGCGCTGCTGAGGGGACAGTTACAGATTGTGGGTGGGCCATGTCACACCTCTGGTTACAGCGCTGCTGAGGTGGAAGTTACAAAATGTTGGTGGGCCATGTCTACACCTCTGGTGACAGCGCTGCTGAGTGGGCAGTTACAGATTGTGGGTGGCCATGTCTACACTTCTGGTGACGGCGCTGCTGGTTGGGCAGTTACAGATTGTGGGTGGCCATGTCTAGACCTCTGGTGACAGCGCTGCTGAGGGGGCAGTTACAGATTGTAGGTGGGCCATGTCTGCAACTCTGGTGACGGCGCTGCTGAGGGGGCAGTTACAGATTGTGGGTGGGCCAAGTCTACACCTCTGGTGATGGCGCTGCTGAGTGGGCACTTACAGATTGTGGGTGGGCCACGTCTACACCTCTAGTGACGGCGTGGCTGAGGGAGCAGCTACAGATTGTGGGTGGGCCGCGCCGACACCTCTGGTGACGCGCTGCTGAGCGGGCAGTTACAGATTGTGGGTGGGCCTTGTCTAAACCTCTGGTGACGGTGCTGCTGAGGGGGCAGTTACAGATTGAGGGTGGGCCACGTCTACACCTCTGCTGACAGCGCTGCTGAGCGGGTAGTTACAGATTTTGGGTGAGCCACGTGTACACCTCTGGTGACAGCGCTGCTGAGGGGGCACTTACAGATTGTGGGTGGGCCACACCTACACCTCTGGTTACAGTGCTGCTGAGGGGGCAGTTACTACACTTCTTGTGACAGCGCTGCTGGGGGGCAGGCCACGTCTACACCTCTGGTGACGGCGCTGCTGAGCGGGCAGTTACAGATCGTGGGTGGGCCCTGCCTACACCTCTGGTGACAGCGCTGCTGAGGGGACAGTTACAGATTGTGGGTGGGCCATGTCACACCTCTGGTTACAGCGCTGCTGAGGGGGCAGTTACAAAATGTGGGTGGGCCATGTCTACACCTCTGGTGACAGCGCTTCTGAGTGGGCAGTTACAGATTGTGGGTGGGCCATGCCTACATCTCTGGTGACGGTGCTGCTGAGCGGGCAGCTACAGGTTGTGGGTGGCCATGTCTACACCTCTGGTGACGGCGCTGCTGAATGGGCAGTTACAGATTGTGGGCGGCCATGTCTACACCTCTGGTGACAGCGCTGCTGAGGGGGCAGTTAGAGATTGTGGGTGGGCCAAGTCTACACCTCTGGTGACGGCGCTGATGAGTGGGCACTTACAGTTTGTGGGTGGGCCACGTCTACACGTCTAGTGACGGCGTGGCTGAGGGAGAAGCTACAGATTGTGGGTGGGCCGCGCCGACAACTCTGGTGACGGCACTGCTGAGCGGGCAGTTACAGATTGTGGGTGGGCCTTGTCTACACCTCTGGTGACGGCGCTGCTGAGGGGGCAGTTACAGATTGAGGGTGGGCCACGTCTACACCTCTGCTGACAGCGCTGCTGAGCGGGTAGTTACAGATTTTGGGTGAGCCACGTGTACACCTCTGGTGACAGCGCTGCTGAGCGGGCAGTTACAGATTGTGGGTGGGCTACGCCTACACCTCTGGTGCCGGCGCTGCTGAGGGGGCAGTTACAGATTGTGGGTGGGCCTTGTCTACACCTCTGGTGACGGCGCTGCTGAGGGGGCAGTTACAGATTGTGCGTGGCTACGTCTACACCTCTGGTGACGGCGCTGCTGAGGGAGCAGTTACAGATTGTGGGTGGGTGATGTCTGCACCTCTGGTGACGGCGCTGCTGAGGGGGCAGTTACAGATTGTGGGTGGGCTACGCCTACACCTCTGGTGACAGCGCTGCTGAGTGGGCAGTTACAGATTGTGGGTGGGCCACGTCTACACCTCTGGTGACGGCGCTGCTGAGGGGGCAGTTAGAGATTGTGGGTTGCAATGTCTACACCTCTGGTGACGGCGCTGCTGAGTGGGCACTTACAGATTGTGGGTGGCCATGTCTACACCTCTGGTGACAGCGCTGCTGAGTGGGCAGTAACAGAGTGTGGGTGGGCCATGTCTGCACTTCTGGTGACGGCGCTGCTGAGGGCGCAGCTACAGATCATGGGTGGGCCACGTCTACACCTCTGGTGATGGCGCTGTGAGCGGGCAGTTACAGATTGTGGGTGGCCATGTGTACACCTCTGGTGATGGCGCTGCTGAGCGGGCAGTTACAGATTGTGGGTGGGCCCTGCCTACACCTCTGGTGACAGCGCTGCTGAGCGGGCGGTTACAGATTGTGGGTGGGCCATGTCTACACCTCTGGTGATAGCGCTGCTGAGGGGACAGTTACAGATTGTGGGTGAGCCATGTCACACCTCTGGTTACAGCGCTGCTGAGGGGGCAGTTACAAAATGTGGGTGGGCCATGTCTACACCTCTGGTGACAGCGCTGCTGAGTGGGCAGTTGCAGATTGTGGGTGGGCCATGCCGACATCTCTGGTGACGGCGCTGCTGAGCGGGCAGTTACAGATCGTGGGTGGGCTCTGCCTACACCTCTGGTGACAGCGATGCTGAGCGGGCAGTTACAGATTGTGGGTGGGCCATGTCACACCTCTGGTTACAGCGCTGCTGAGGGGACAGTTACAGATTGTGGGTGGGCCATGTCACACCTCTGGTTACAGCGCTGCTGAGGGGGAAGTTACAAAATGTGGGTCGGCCATGTCTACACCTCTCGTGACAGCGCTGCTGAGTGGGCAGTTACAGATTGTGGGTGGCCCTGTCTACACCTCTGGTGACGGCGCTGCTGAGTGGGCAGTTACAGATTGTGGGTGGCCATGTCTACACCTCTGGTGACAGCGCTGCTGAGGGGCAGTTACAGATTGTGGGTGGGCCATGTCTGCAACTCTGGTGACGGCGCTGCTGAGGGGGCAGTTACAGATTGTGGGTGGGCCAAGTCTACACCTCTGGTGACGGCGCTGCTGAGTGGGCACTTACAGATTGTGGGTGGGCCACGTCTACACCTCTAGTGACGGCGTGGCTGAGGGAGCAGCTACAGATTGTGGGTGGGCCGCGCCGACACCTCTGGTGACGGCGCTGCTGAGCGGGCAGTTACAGATTGTGGGTGGGCCTTGTCTAAACCTCTGGTGACGGCGCTGCTGAGGGGGCAGCTACAGATTGAGGGTGGGCCACGTCTACACCTCTGCTGACAGCGCTGCTGAGCGGGCAGTTACAGATTTTGGGTGAGCCACGTGTACACCTCTGGTGACAGCGCTGCTGAGGGGGCACTTACAGATTGTGGGTGGGCCACACCTACACCTCTGGTTACAGTGCTGCTGAGGGGGCAGTTACTACACTTCCTGTGACAGCGCTGCTGGGGGGCAGGCCACGTCTACACCTCTGGTGACGGCGCTGCTGAGCGGGCAGTTACAGATCGTGGGTGGGCCCTGCCTACACCTCTGGTGACAGCGCTGCTGAGCGGGCAGTTACAGATTGTGGGTGGGCCATGTCTACACCTCTGGTGATAGCGCTGCTGAGGGGACAGTTACAGATTGTGGGTGGGCCATGTCACACCTCTGGTTACAGCGCTGCTGAGGGGGCAGTTACAAAATGTGGGTGGGCCATGTCTACACCTCTGGTGACAGCGCTTCTGAGTGGGCAGTTACAGATTGTGGGTGGGCCATGCCTACATCTCTGGTGACGGTGCTGCTGAGCGGGCAGCTACAGGTTGTGGGTGGCCATGTCTACACCTCTGGTGACGGCGCTGCTGAGGGGGCAGTTAGAGATTGTAGGTGGGCCATGTCTGCACCTCTGGTGACGGCGCTGCTGAGGGGGCAGTTACAGATCGTGGGTGGGCCAAGTCTACATCTCTGGTGACGGCGCTGCTGAGTGGGCACATACAGATTGTGGGTAGGCCACGTCTACACCTCTAGTGACGGTGTGGCTGAGGGAGAAGCTACAGATTGTGGGTGGGCCGCGCCGACACCTCTGGTGACGGCACTGCTGAGCGGGCAGTTACAGATTGTGGGTGGGCCTTGTCTACACCTCTGGTGACGGCGCCGCTGAGGGGGCAGTTACAGATTGAGGGTGGGCCACGTCTACAACTCTGCTGACAGCGCTGCTCAGCGGGTAGTTACAGATTTTGGGTGAGCCACGTGTACACCTCTGGTGACAGCGCTGCTGAGCGGGCAGTTACAGATTGTGGGTGGGACACGCCTACACCTCTGGTGACAGCGCTGCTGAGGGGGCAGTTACAGATTGTGGGTGGGCCTTGTCTGCACCTCTGGTGACGGCGCTGCTGAGGGGGCAGTTACAGATTGTGCGTGGCTACGTCTACACCTCTGGTGACGGCGCTGCTGAGGGAGCAGTTACAGATTGTGGGTGGGTGATGTCTGCACCTCTGGTGACGGCGCTGCTGAGGGGGCAGTTACAGATTGTAGGTTGGGCTACGCCTACACCTCTGGTGACAGCGCTGCTGAGTGGGCAGTTACAGATTGTGGGTGGGCCACGTCTACACCTCTGGTGACGGCGCTGCTGAGGGGGCAGTTAGAGATTGTGGGTTGCCATGTCTACACCTCTGGTGACGGCGCTGCCGAGTGGGCACTTACAGATTGTGGGTGGCCATGTCTACACCTCTGGTGACAGCGCTGCTGAGTGGGCAGTAACAGAGTGTGGGTGGGCCATGTCTGCACTTCTGGTGACTGCGCTGCTGAGGGCGCAGCTACAGATCATGGGTGGGCCACGTCTACACCTCTGGTGATGGCGCTGTGAGCGGGCAGTTACAGATTGTGGGTGGGCCATGTCTGCACCTCTGATGATGGCGTTACTGAGGGGGCAGTTACAGCTTGTGGGTGGGCCACGCCTACACCTCAGGTGACAGCGCTGCTGAGCGGGCAGTTACAGATTGTGGGTGGGCCTTGTCTACACCTCTGGTGACGGTGCTGCTGAGGGGGCAGTTACAGATTGTGGGTGGCCACGTCCACACTTCTGGTGATGGCGCTGCTGAGGGACCAGTTACATATTGTGGGTGGGCCATGTCTGCACCTCAGGTGACTGCACTGCTGAGGGGCAGTTACAGATAGTGGGTGGGCCACGTCTACAGCTCTGGTGATGGTGCTGCTGAGGGGGCAGTTACAGATTGTGGGTTGGCCATGTTTTACACCTCTGGTGACGGCGCTGCTGAGCGGGCACTTACATATTGTGGTTGGCCATGTCTACACCTCTGGTGACGGCGCTGCTGAGCGAACAGCTACAGATTGTGGGTGGGCCATGCCTACACCTCTGGTGACGGCGCTGCTGAGGGGGCAGTTACAGATTGTGGGTTGGCCATGGCTTACACCTCTGGTGCCGGTGCTGCTGAGGGGGCAATTACAGATTGTGAGTGAGCCATGTATGCACCTCTGGTGACGGTGGTGCTGAGGGGGCAGCTACAGATTGTGGGTGGGCCACGCCTACACCTCTGGTGACGGCGCTGCTGAGCGGGCAGTTACAGATTGTGGGTGGGCCTTATCTACACCTCTGGTGACGGCGCTGCTGAGGGGGCAGTTACAGATTGTGGGTGGACACGTCTACACCTCTGGTGATGGCTCTGCTGAGGGAGCCGTTACAGCTTGTGGGTGGGCCATGTCTGCACCTTAGGTGACGATGCTGCTGGGGGGGCAGTTACAGATCATGGGTGGGCCACGTCTACACCTCTGGTGACGGCGCTGTTGAGGGGGCAGTTACAGATTGTGGGTTGGCCATGTCTTACACTGCTGGTAACGGCGCTGCTGAGCGGACACTTACATATTGTGGGTGGCCATGTCTACACCTCTGGTGACGGCGCTGCTGAGGGGCAATTACAGATTGTGGGTGGGCATGTCTTACACCTCTGGTGCCGGCGCTGCTGAGGGGGCAGTTACAGATTGTGGGTGGGCCATGCCTACACCTATGGTGACGGCGCTGCTGAGGGGGCAGTTACAGATTGTGGTTTGGCTATGTTTTACACCTCTGGTGACGGCGCTGCTGAGGGGGCAGTTACAGATCGTGGGTGGGCCACGTCTACACCTCTGGTGACAGCGCTGCTGAGGGGGCAGTTACAGATCGTGGGTGGGCAACGCCTACACCTCTGGTGACAGCGCTCCTGAGTGGGCAGTTACAGATTGTGGGAGGGCCACGCCTACACCTCTGGTGACGGCGCTGCTGAGGGGGCAGTTACAGATCATGGTTGGACCACGCATACACCTCTGGTGACGGGGCTGCTGAGGTGGCACTTACAGATTTTGGGTGGGCCACGCCTACACCTCCGGTGACAGCGCTGCTGAGGGGGCAGTTAGTACACCTCTGGTGACATCGATGCTCGGGGGCAGGCCACGTCTACAACTCTGGTGATAGCTCTGCTGAGCGGGCATTTACAGATTGTGGGTGGCCATGTCTACACCTCTGGTGATAGCGCTGCTGAGGGGACAGTTACAGATTGTGGGTGGGCCATGTCACACCTCTGGTGACAGCGCTTCTGAGTGGGCAGTTACAGATTGTGGGTGGGCCATGCCTACATCTCTGGTGACGGTGCTGCTGAGCGGGCAGCTACAGGTTGTGGGTGGCCATGTCTACACCTCTGGTGACGGCGCTGCTGAGGGGGCAGTTAGAGATTGTAGGTGGGCCATGTCTGCACCTCTGGTGACGGCGCTGCTGAGGGGGCAGTTACAGATCGTGGGTGGGCCAAGTCTACATCTCTGGTGACGGCGCTGCTGAGTGGGCACATACAGATTGTGGGTGGGCCACGTCTACACCTCTAGTGACGGTGTGGCTGAGGGAGAAGCTACAGATTGTGGGTGGGCCGCGCCGACACCTCTGGTGACGGCACTGCTGAGCGGGCAGTTACAGATTGTGGGTGGGCCTTGTCTACACCTCTGGTGACGGCGCCGCTGAGGGGGCAGTTACAGATTGAGGGTGGGCCACGTCTACAACTCTGCTGACAGCGCTGCTCAGCGGGTAGTTACAGATTTTGGGTGAGCCACGTGTACACCTCTGGTGACAGCGCTGCTGAGCGGGCAGTTACAGTGGGGACACGCCTACACCTCTGGTGACAGCGCTGCTGAGGGGGCAGTTACAGATTGTGGGTGGGCCTTGTCTGCACCGCTGCTGAGGGGGCAGCTACAGATTGTGGGTGGGCCACGCCTACACCTCTGGTGACGGCGCTGCTGAGCGGGCAGTTACAGATTGTGGGTGGGCCTTATCTACACCTCTGGTGACGGCGCTGCTGAGGGGGCAGTTACAGATTGTGGGTGGACACGTCTACACCTCTGGTGATGGCTCTGCTGAGGGAGCCGTTACAGCTTGTGGGTGGGCCATGTCTGCACCTTAGGTGACGATGCTGCTGGGGGGGCAGTTACAGATCATGGGTGGGCCACGTCTACACCTCTGGTGACGGCGCTGTTGAGGGGGCAGTTACAGATTGTGGGTTGGCCATGTCTTACACTGCTGGTAACGGCGCTGCTGAGCGGACACTTACATATTGTGGGTGGCCATGTCTACACCTCTGGTGACGGCGCTGCTGAGGGGCAGTTACAGATTGTGGGTGGGCATGTCTTACACCTCTGGTGCCGGCGCTGCTGAGGGGGCAGTTACAGATTGTGGGTGGGCCATGCCTACACCTATGGTGACGGCGCTGCTGAGGGGGCAGTTACAGATTGTGGTTTGGCTATGTTTTACACCTCTGGTGACGGCGCTGCTGAGGGGGCAGTTACAGATCGTGGGTGGGCCACGTCTACACCTCTGGTGACAGCGCTGCTGAGGGGGCAGTTACAGATCGTGGGTGGGCAACGCCTACACCTCTGGTGACAGCGCTCCTGAGTGGGCAGTTACAGATTGTGGGAGGGCCACGCCTACACCTCTGGTGACGGCGCTGCTGAGGGGGCAGTTACAGATCATGGTTGGACCACGCATACACCTCTGGTGACGGGGCTGCTGAGGTGGCACTTACAGATTTTGGGTGGGCCACGCCTACACCTCCGGTGACAGCGCTGCTGAGGGGGCAGTTAGTACACCTCTGGTGACATCGATGCTCGGGGGCAGGCCACGTCTACAACTCTGGTGATAGCTCTGCTGAGCGGGCAGTTACAGATTGTGGGTGGCCATGTCTACACCTCTGGTGATAGCGCTGCTGAGGGGACAGTTACAGATTGTGGGTGGGCCATGTCACACCTCTGGTTACAGCGCTGCTGAGGGGGCAGTTACAAAATGTGGGTGGGCCATGTCTACACCTCTGGTGACAGCGCTTCTGAGTGGGCAGTTACAGATTGTGGGTGGGCCATGCCTACATCTCTGGTGACGGTGCTGCTGAGCGGGCAGCTACAGGTTGTGGGTGGCCATGTCTACACCTCTGGTGACGGCGCTGCTGAGGGGGCAGTTAGAGATTGTAGGTGGGCCATGTCTGCACCTCTGGTGACGGCGCTGCTGAGGGGGCAGTTACAGATCGTGGGTGGGCCAAGTCTACATCTCTGGTGACGGCGCTGCTGAGTGGGCACATACAGATTGTGGGTGGGCCATGTCTACACCTCTGGTGATAGCGCTGCTGAGGGGACAGTTACAGATTGTGGGTGGGCCATGTCACACCTCTGGTTACAGCGCTGCTGAGGGGGCAGTTACAAAATGTGGGTGGGCCATGTCTACACCTCTGGTGACAGCGCTTCTGAGTGGGCAGTTACAGATTGTGGGTGGGCCATGCCTACATCTCTGGTGACGGTGCTGCTGAGCGGGCAGCTACAGGTTGTGGGTGGCCATGTCTACACCTCTGGTGACGGCGCTGCTGAGGGGGCAGTTAGAGATTGTAGGTGGGCCATGTCTGCACCTCTGGTGACGGCGCTGCTGAGGGGGCAGTTACAGATCGTGGGTGGGCCAAGTCTACATCTCTGGTGACGGCGCTGCTGAGTGGGCACATACAGATTGTGGGTAGGCCACGTCTACACCTCTAGTGACGGTGTGGCTGAGGGAGAAGCTACAGATTGTGGGTGGGCCGCGCCGACACCTCTGGTGACGGCACTGCTGAGCGGGCAGTTACAGATTGTGGGTGGGCCTTGTCTACACCTCTGGTGACGGCGCCGCTGAGGGGGCAGTTACAGATTGAGGGTGGGCCACGTCTACAACTCTGCTGACAGCGCTGCTCAGCGGGTAGTTACAGATTTTGGGTGAGCCACGTGTACACCTCTGGTGACAGCGCTGCTGAGCGGGCAGTTACAGATTGTGGGTGGGACACGCCTACACCTCTGGTGACAGCGCTGCTGAGGGGGCAGTTACAGATTGTGGGTGGGCCTTGTCTGCACCTCTGGTGACGGCGCTGCTGAGGGGGCAGTTACAGATTGTGCGTGGCTACGTCTACACCTCTGGTGACGGCGCTGCTGAGGGAGCAGTTACAGATTGTGGGTGGGTGATGTCTGCACCTCTGGTGACGGCGCTGCTGAGGGGGCAGTTACAGATTGTAGGTTGGGCTACGCCTACACCTCTGGTGACAGCGCTGCTGAGTGGGCAGTTACAGATTGTGGGTGGGCCACGTCTACACCTCTGGTGACGGCGCTGCTGAGGGGGCAGTTAGAGATTGTGGGTTGCCATGTCTACACCTCTGGTGACGGCGCTGCCGAGTGGGCACTTACAGATTGTGGGTGGCCATGTCTACACCTCTGGTGACAGCGCTGCTGAGTGGGCAGTAACAGAGTGTGGGTGGGCCATGTCTGCACTTCTGGTGACTGCGCTGCTGAGGGCGCAGCTACAGATCATGGGTGGGCCACGTCTACACCTCTGGTGATGGCGCTGTGAGCGGGCAGTTACAGATTGTGGGTGGGCCATGTCTGCACCTCTGATGATGGCGTTACTGAGGGGGCAGTTACAGCTTGTGGGTGGGCCACGCCTACACCTCAGGTGACAGCGCTGCTGAGCGGGCAGTTACAGATTGTGGGTGGGCCTTGTCTACACCTCTGGTGACGGTGCTGCTGAGGGGGCAGTTACAGATTGTGGGTGGCCACGTCCACACTTCTGGTGATGGCGCTGCTGAGGGACCAGTTACATATTGTGGGTGGGCCATGTCTGCACCTCAGGTGACTGCACTGCTGAGGGGCAGTTACAGATAGTGGGTGGGCCACGTCTACAGCTCTGGTGATGGTGCTGCTGAGGGGGCAGTTACAGATTGTGGGTTGGCCATGTTTTACACCTCTGGTGACGGCGCTGCTGAGCGGGCACTTACATATTGTGGTTGGCCATGTCTACACCTCTGGTGACGGCGCTGCTGAGCGAACAGCTACAGATTGTGGGTGGGCCATGCCTACACCTCTGGTGACGGCGCTGCTGAGGGGGCAGTTACAGATTGTGGGTTGGCCATGGCTTACACCTCTGGTGCCGGTGCTGCTGAGGGGGCAATTACAGATTGTGAGTGAGCCATGTATGCACCTCTGGTGACGGTGGTGCTGAGGGGGCAGCTACAGATTGTGGGTGGGCCACGCCTACACCTCTGGTGACGGCGCTGCTGAGCGGGCAGTTACAGATTGTGGGTGGGCCTTATCTACACCTCTGGTGACGGCGCTGCTGAGGGGGCAGTTACAGATTGTGGGTGGACACGTCTACACCTCTGGTGATGGCTCTGCTGAGGGAGCCGTTACAGCTTGTGGGTGGGCCATGTCTGCACCTTAGGTGACGATGCTGCTGGGGGGGCAGTTACAGATCATGGGTGGGCCACGTCTACACCTCTGGTGACGGCGCTGTTGAGGGGGCAGTTACAGATTGTGGGTTGGCCATGTCTTACACTGCTGGTAACGGCGCTGCTGAGCGGACACTTACATATTGTGGGTGGCCATGTCTACACCTCTGGTGACGGCGCTGCTGAGGGGCAATTACAGATTGTGGGTGGGCATGTCTTACACCTCTGGTGCCGGCGCTGCTGAGGGGGCAGTTACAGATTGTGGGTGGGCCATGCCTACACCTATGGTGACGGCGCTGCTGAGGGGGCAGTTACAGATTGTGGTTTGGCTATGTTTTACACCTCTGGTGACGGCGCTGCTGAGGGGGCAGTTACAGATCGTGGGTGGGCCACGTCTACACCTCTGGTGACAGCGCTGCTGAGGGGGCAGTTACAGATCGTGGGTGGGCAACGCCTACACCTCTGGTGACAGCGCTCCTGAGTGGGCAGTTACAGATTGTGGGAGGGCCACGCCTACACCTCTGGTGACGGCGCTGCTGAGGGGGCAGTTACAGATCATGGTTGGACCACGCATACACCTCTGGTGACGGGGCTGCTGAGGTGGCACTTACAGATTTTGGGTGGGCCACGCCTACACCTCCGGTGACAGCGCTGCTGAGGGGGCAGTTAGTACACCTCTGGTGACATCGATGCTCGGGGGCAGGCCACGTCTACAACTCTGGTGATAGCTCTGCTGAGCGGGCAGTTACAGATTGTGGGTGGCCATGTCTACACCTCTGGTGATAGCGCTGCTGAGGGGACAGTTACAGATTGTGGGTGGGCCATGTCACACCTCTGGTGACAGCGCTTCTGAGTGGGCAGTTACAGATTGTGGGTGGGCCATGCCTACATCTCTGGTGACGGTGCTGCTGAGCGGGCAGCTACAGGTTGTGGGTGGCCATGTCTACACCTCTGGTGACGGCGCTGCTGAGGGGGCAGTTAGAGATTGTAGGTGGGCCATGTCTGCACCTCTGGTGACGGCGCTGCTGAGGGGGCAGTTACAGATCGTGGGTGGGCCAAGTCTACATCTCTGGTGACGGCGCTGCTGAGTGGGCACATACAGATTGTGGGTGGGCCACGTCTACACCTCTAGTGACGGTGTGGCTGAGGGAGAAGCTACAGATTGTGGGTGGGCCGCGCCGACACCTCTGGTGACGGCACTGCTGAGCGGGCAGTTACAGATTGTGGGTGGGCCTTGTCTACACCTCTGGTGACGGCGCCGCTGAGGGGGCAGTTACAGATTGAGGGTGGGCCACGTCTACAACTCTGCTGACAGCGCTGCTCAGCGGGTAGTTACAGATTTTGGGTGAGCCACGTGTACACCTCTGGTGACAGCGCTGCTGAGCGGGCAGTTACAGTGGGGACACGCCTACACCTCTGGTGACAGCGCTGCTGAGGGGGCAGTTACAGATTGTGGGTGGGCCTTGTCTGCACCGCTGCTGAGGGGGCAGCTACAGATTGTGGGTGGGCCACGCCTACACCTCTGGTGACGGCGCTGCTGAGCGGGCAGTTACAGATTGTGGGTGGGCCTTATCTACACCTCTGGTGACGGCGCTGCTGAGGGGGCAGTTACAGATTGTGGGTGGACACGTCTACACCTCTGGTGATGGCTCTGCTGAGGGAGCCGTTACAGCTTGTGGGTGGGCCATGTCTGCACCTTAGGTGACGATGCTGCTGGGGGGGCAGTTACAGATCATGGGTGGGCCACGTCTACACCTCTGGTGACGGCGCTGTTGAGGGGGCAGTTACAGATTGTGGGTTGGCCATGTCTTACACTGCTGGTAACGGCGCTGCTGAGCGGACACTTACATATTGTGGGTGGCCATGTCTACACCTCTGGTGACGGCGCTGCTGAGGGGCAGTTACAGATTGTGGGTGGGCATGTCTTACACCTCTGGTGCCGGCGCTGCTGAGGGGGCAGTTACAGATTGTGGGTGGGCCATGCCTACACCTATGGTGACGGCGCTGCTGAGGGGGCAGTTACAGATTGTGGTTTGGCTATGTTTTACACCTCTGGTGACGGCGCTGCTGAGGGGGCAGTTACAGATCGTGGGTGGGCCACGTCTACACCTCTGGTGACAGCGCTGCTGAGGGGGCAGTTACAGATCGTGGGTGGGCAACGCCTACACCTCTGGTGACAGCGCTCCTGAGTGGGCAGTTACAGATTGTGGGAGGGCCACGCCTACACCTCTGGTGACGGCGCTGCTGAGGGGGCAGTTACAGATCATGGTTGGACCACGCATACACCTCTGGTGACGGGGCTGCTGAGGTGGCACTTACAGATTTTGGGTGGGCCACGCCTACACCTCCGGTGACAGCGCTGCTGAGGGGGCAGTTAGTACACCTCTGGTGACATCGATGCTCGGGGGCAGGCCACGTCTACAACTCTGGTGATAGCTCTGCTGAGCGGGCAGTTACAGATTGTGGGTGGCCATGTCTACACCTCTGGTGATAGCGCTGCTGAGGGGACAGTTACAGATTGTGGGTGGGCCATGTCACACCTCTGGTTACAGCGCTGCTGAGGGGGCAGTTACAAAATGTGGGTGGGCCATGTCTACACCTCTGGTGACAGCGCTTCTGAGTGGGCAGTTACAGATTGTGGGTGGGCCATGCCTACATCTCTGGTGACGGTGCTGCTGAGCGGGCAGCTACAGGTTGTGGGTGGCCATGTCTACACCTCTGGTGACGGCGCTGCTGAGGGGGCAGTTAGAGATTGTAGGTGGGCCATGTCTGCACCTCTGGTGACGGCGCTGCTGAGGGGGCAGTTACAGATCGTGGGTGGGCCAAGTCTACATCTCTGGTGACGGCGCTGCTGAGTGGGCACATACAGATTGTGGGTGGGCCACGTCTACACCTCTAGTGACGGTGTGGCTGAGGGAGAAGCTACAGATTGTGGGTGGGCCGCGCCGACACCTCTGGTGACGGCACTGCTGAGCGGGCAGTTACAGATTGTGGGTGGGCCTTGTCTACACCTCTGGTGACGGCGCCGCTGAGGGGGCAGTTACAGATTGAGGGTGGGCCACGTCTACAACTCTGCTGACAGCGCTGCTCAGCGGGTAGTTACAGATTTTGGGTGAGCCACGTGTACACCTCTGGTGACAGCGCTGCTGAGCGGGCAGTTACAGATTGTGGGTGGGACACGCCTACACCTCTGGTGACAGCGCTGCTGAGGGGGCAGTTACAGATTGTGGGTGGGCCTTGTCTGCACCTCTGGTGACGGCGCTGCTGAGGGGACAGTTACAGATTGTGCGTGGCTACGTCTACACCTCTGGTGACGGCGCTGCTGAGGGGCAGTTACAGATTGTGGGTGGGCATGTCTTACACCTCTGGTGCCGGCGCTGCTGAGGGGGCAGTTACAGATTGTGGGTGGGCCATGCCTACACCTATGGTGACGGCGCTGCTGAGGGGGCAGTTACAGATTGTGGTTTGGCTATGTTTTACACCTCTGGTGACGGCGCTGCTGAGGGGGCAGTTACAGATCGTGGGTGGGCCACGTCTACACCTCTGGTGACAGCGCTGCTGAGGGGGCAGTTACAGATCGTGGGTGGGCAACGCCTACACCTCTGGTGACAGCGCTCCTGAGTGGGCAGTTACAGATTGTGGGAGGGCCACGCCTACACCTCTGGTGACGGCGCTGCTGAGGGGGCAGTTACAGATCATGGTTGGACCACGCATACACCTCTGGTGACGGGGCTGCTGAGGTGGCACTTACAGATTTTGGGTGGGCCACGCCTACACCTCCGGTGACAGCGCTGCTGAGGGGGCAGTTAGTACACCTCTGGTGACATCGATGCTCGGGGGCAGGCCACGTCTACAACTCTGGTGATAGCTCTGCTGAGCGGGCAGTTACAGATTGTGGGTGGCCATGTCTACACCTCTGGTGATAGCGCTGCTGAGGGGACAGTTACAGATTGTGGGTGGGCCATGTCACACCTCTGGTTACAGCGCTGCTGAGGGGGCAGTTACAAAATGTGGGTGGGCCATGTCTACACCTCTGGTGACAGCGCTTCTGAGTGGGCAGTTACAGATTGTGGGTGGGCCATGCCTACATCTCTGGTGACGGTGCTGCTGAGCGGGCAGCTACAGGTTGTGGGTGGCCATGTCTACACCTCTGGTGACGGCGCTGCTGAGGGGGCAGTTAGAGATTGTAGGTGGGCCATGTCTGCACCTCTGGTGACGGCGCTGCTGAGGGGGCAGTTACAGATCGTGGGTGGGCCAAGTCTACATCTCTGGTGACGGCACTGCTGAGTGGGCACATACAGATTGTGGGTGGGCCACGTCTACACCTCTAGTGACGGTGTGGCTGAGGGAGAAGCTACAGATTGTGGGTGGGCCGCGCCGACACCTCTGGTGACGGCACTGCTGAGCGGGCAGTTACAGATTGTGGGTGGGCCTTGTCTACACCTCTGGTGACGGCGCCGCTGAGGGGGAAGTTACAGATTGAGGGTGGGCCACGTCTACAACTCTGCTGACAGCGCTGCTCAGCGGGTAGTTACAGATTTTGGGTGAGCCACGTGTACACCTCTGGTGACAGCGCTGCTGAGCGGGCAGTTACAGATTGTGGGTGGGACACGCCTACACCTCTGGTGACAGCGCTGCTGAGGGGGCAGTTACAGATTGTGGGTGGGCCTTGTCTGCACCTCTGGTGACGGCGCTGCTGAGGGGACAGTTACAGATTGTGCGTGGCTACGTCTACACCTCTGGTGACGGCGCTGCTGAGGGAGCAGTTACAGATTGTGGGTGGGTGATGTCTGCACCTCTGGTGACGGCGCTGCTGAGGGGGCAGTTACAGATTGTAGGTTGGGCTACGCCTACACCTCTGGTGACAGCGCTGCTGAGTGGGCAGTTACAGATTGTGGGTGGGCCACGTCTACACCTCTGGTGACGGCGCTGCTGAGGGGGCAGTTAGAGATTGTGGGTTGCCATGTCTACACCTCTGGTGACGGCGCTGCCGAGTGGGCACTTACAGATTGTGGGTGGCCATGTCTACACCTTTGGTGACAGCGCTGCTGAGTGGGCAGTAACAGAGTGTGGGTGGGCCATGTCTGCACTTCTGGTGACGGCGCTGCTGAGGGCGCAGCTACAGATCATGGGTGGGCCACGTCTACACCTCTGGTGATGGCGCTGTGAGCGGGCAGTTACAGATTGTGGGTGGGCCATGTCTGCACCTCTGATGATGGCGTTACTGAGGGGGCAGTTACAGCTTGTGGGTGGGCCACGCCTACACCTCAGGTGACAGCGCTGCTGAGCGGGCAGTTACAGATTGTGGGTGGGCCTTGTCTACACCTCTGGTGACGGTGCTGCTGAGGGGGCAGTTACAGATTGTGGGTGGCCACGTCCACACTTCTGGTGATGGCGCTGCTGAGGGACCAGTTACATATTGTGGGTGGGCCATGTCTGCACCTCAGGTGACTGCACTGCTGAGGGGCAGTTACAGATAGTGGGTGGGCCACGTCTACAGCTCTGGTGATGGTGCTGCTGAGGGGGCAGTTACAGATTGTGGGTTGGCCATGTTTTACACCTCTGGTGACGGCGCTGCTGAGCGGGCACTTACATATTGTGGTTGGCCATGTCTACACCTCTGGTGACGGCGCTGCTGAGCGAACAGCTACAGATTGTGGGTGGGCCATGCCTACACCTCTGGTGACGGCGCTGCTGAGGGGGCAGTTACAGATTGTGGGTTGGCCATGGCTTACACCTCTGGTGCCGGTGCTGCTGAGGGGGCAATTACAGATTGTGAGTGAGCCATGTATGCACCTCTGGTGACGGTGGTGCTGAGGGGGCAGCTACAGATTGTGGGTGGGCCACGCCTACACCTCTGGTGACGGCGCTGCTGAGCGGGCAGTTACAGATTGTGGGTGGGCCTTATCTACACCTCTGGTGACGGCGCTGCTGAGGGGGCAGTTACAGATTGTGGGTGGACACGTCTACACCTCTGGTGATGGCTCTGCTGAGGGAGCCGTTACAGCTTGTGGGTGGGCCATGTCTGCACCTTAGGTGACGATGCTGCTGGGGGGGCAGTTACAGATCATGGGTGGGCCACGTCTACACCTCTGGTGACGGCGCTGTTGAGGGGGCAGTTACAGATTGTGGGTTGGCCATGTCTTACACTGCTGGTAACGGCGCTGCTGAGCGGACACTTACATATTGTGGGTGGCCATGTCTACACCTCTGGTGACGGCGCTGCTGAGGGGCAGTTACAGATTGTGGGTGGGCATGTCTTACACCTCTGGTGCCGGCGCTGCTGAGGGGGCAGTTACAGATTGTGGGTGGGCCATGCCTACACCTATGGTGACGGCGCTGCTGAGGGGGCAGTTACAGATTGTGGTTTGGCTATGTTTTACACCTCTGGTGACGGCGCTGCTGAGGGGGCAGTTACAGATCGTGGGTGGGCCACGTCTACACCTCTGGTGACAGCGCTGCTGAGGGGGCAGTTACAGATCGTGGGTGGGCAACGCCTACACCTCTGGTGACAGCGCTCCTGAGTGGGCAGTTACAGATTGTGGGAGGGCCACGCCTACACCTCTGGTGACGGCGCTGCTGAGGGGGCAGTTACAGATCATGGTTGGACCACGCATACACCTCTGGTGACGGGGCTGCTGAGGTGGCACTTACAGATTTTGGGTGGGCCACGCCTACACCTCCGGTGACAGCGCTGCTGAGGGGGCAGTTAGTACACCTCTGGTGACATCGATGCTCGGGGGCAGGCCACGTCTACAACTCTGGTGATAGCTCTGCTGAGCGGGCAGTTACAGATTGTGGGTGGCCATGTCTACACCTCTGCTGACAGCGCTGCTGAGTGGGCAGTTACAGATTGTGGGTGGGCCACGCCTACACCTCTGGTGACAGCGCTGCTGAGCGGGCAGCTACATATTGTGGGTGGGCCACGTCTACACCTCTGGTGATGGCGCTGCTGAGGGGGCAGTTACAGATCATGGGTGGGCCACGTCTACACCTCTGGTGATGGTGCTGCTGAGTGGGCAGTTACAGATTGTGGGTGGTCCCCGTCTACACCTCTGGTGATGGCGCTGCTGAGGGGGCAGCTACAGATAGTGGGTGGGCCACTCCTATACCTCTGGTGACGGCGCTGCTGAGCGGGCAGTTACAGATTGTGGGTGGGCCTTGTCTACACCTCTGGTGACGGCGCTGCTGAAGGGGCAGTTACAGATTGTGGGTGGCCACGTCTACACCTCTGGTGACGGTGCTACGTCTACACCACTGGTGACGGTGCTGCTGAGGGAGCAGTTACAGATTGTGGGTGGGCCATGTCTGCACCTCTGGTGACGGCGCTGCTGAGGGGGCAGTTACAGCTTGTGGGTGGGCCACATCTACACCTCTGGTGACAGCGCTGCTGAAGGGGCAGTTACAGATTGTGGGTTGGCCATGTCTTACACCTCTGGTGACGGCACTGCTGAGCGGGCAGCTACAGATTGTGGGTGGCCATGTCTACACCTCTGGTGACGGCGCTGCTGAGCGGGCAGCTACAGATTGTGGGTGGGCCATGCCTACACTTCTAGTGACGGCGCTGCTGAGGGGGCAGTTACAGATTGTGGGTTGGCCATGTCTTACACCTGTGGTGCCGGCGCTGCTGAGTGGGCAGTTACAGATTGTGGGTGGGCCATGCCTACACCTCTGGTGACGGCGCTGGTGAGCGGGTAGTTACAGAATGTGGGTTGGCCATGTTTTATACCTCTGGTGACGGCGCTGCTGAGGGGGCAGTTACAGATCGTGGGTGGGCCACGTCTACACCTCTGGTGGCGGCGCTGCTGAGATGGCAGTTACAGATCGTGGGTGGGCAACGCCTACACCTCTGGTGACAGCGCTGCTGAGCGGGCAGTTACATATTGTGGGTGGGCCACGTCTACACCTCTGGTGACGGCGCTGCTGAGGGGGCAGTTACAGATCGTGGGTGGGCCACGTCTACACCTCTGGTGACGGTGCTGCTGAGCGGGCAGTTACAGATTGTGGGTGGTCCACGTCTACACCTCTGGTGACGGCGCTGCTGAGGGGGCATCTACAGATAGCGGGTGGGCCACTCCTACACCTCTGGTGACGGCGCTGCTGAGCGGGCAGTTACAGATTGTGATTGGGCCTTGTCTACACCTCTGGTGACGGCGCTGCTGAGGGGGTAGTTACAGATTGTGGGTGGCCACGTCTACACCTCTGGTGATGGTGCTGCTGAGGGAGCAGTTACAGTTTGTGGGTGGGCCATGTCTGCACCTCTGGTGACGGTGCTGCTGAGGGGGCAGTTACAGATCGTGGGTGGGCCACGTCTACACCTCTGGTGACAGCGCTGCTGAGGGGGCAGATACAGATTGTGGGTTGGCCATGTCTTACACCTCTGGTGACGGCGCTGCTGAGCGGGCACTTATTTATTGTGGGTGGCCATGTCTACACCTCTGGTGACGGCGCTGCTGAGCGGGCAGCTACAGATTGTGGGTGGGCCATGCCTACATCTCTGGTGACGGCGCCGCTGAGGGGCAGTTACAGATTGTGGGTTGGCCATGTCTTACACCTCTGGTGCCGGCGCAGCTGAGGGGGCAGTTACAGATCGTGGGTGTGCCACGTCTACGCCTCTGGTGACGGCGCTGCTGAGATGGCAGTTACAGATCGTAGGTGGGCAACGCCTACACCTCTGGTGACAGCGCTGCTGAGCGGGCAGTTACATATTGTGGGTGGGCCACGTCTACACCTCTGGTGACGGCGCTGCTGAGGGGGCAGTTACAGATCGTGGGTGGGCTATGTCTACACCTCTGGTGACGGTGCTGCTGAGCGGGCAGTTACAGATTGTGGGTGTTCCACGTCTACACCTCTGGTGAAGGCGCTGCTGAGGGGGCAGCTACAGATAGTGGGTGGGCCACTCCTACACCTCTGGTGATGGCGCTGCTGAGTGGGCAGTTACAGATTGTGGGTGGGCCTTGTCTACACCTCTGGTGACGGCGCTGCTGAGGGGGCAGTTACAGATTGTGGGTGGCCACGTCTACACCTCTGGTGACGGTGCTGCTGAGGGAGCAGTTACAGATTGTGGGTGGGCCATGTCTGCACCTCTGGTGACGGTGCTGCTGAGGGGGCAGTTACAGATCGTGGGTGGGCCACGTCTACACCTCTGGTGACAGCACTGCTGAGGGGGCAGATACAGATTGTGGGTTGGCCATGTCTTACACCTCTGGTGACGGTGCTGCTGAGCGGGCACTTACATATTGTGGGTGGCCATGTCTACACCTCTGGTGACGGCGCTGCTGAGCGGGCAGCTACAGATTGTGGGTGGGCCATGCCTACATCTCTGGTGACGGCGCTGCTGAGGGGGCAGTTACAGATTGTGGGTTGGCCATGTCTTACACCTCTGGTGCCAGCGCTGCTGAGGGGGCAGTTACAGATTGTGGGTGGGCCATGCCTACACCTCTGGTGACAGCGCTGGTGAGGGGGTAGTTACAGAATGTGGGTTGGCCATGTTTTATACCTCTGGTGACGGTGCTGCTGAGGGGGCAGTTACAGATCGTGGGTGGGCCACGCCTACACCTCTGGTGACAGCGCTGCTGAGCTGGCAGTTACAGATGGTGGGTGGGCCACACCTACACCTCTGGTTACAGTGCTGCTGAGGGGGCAGTTACTACACTTCTTGTGACAGCGCTGCTGGGGGGCAGGCCACGTCTACACCTCTGGTGACGGCGCTGCTGAGCGGGCAGTTACAGATCGTGGGTGGGCCCTGCCTACACCTCTGGTGACAGCGCTGCTGAGCGGGCAGTTACAGATTGTGGGTGGGCCATGTCTACACCTCTGGTGATAGCACTGCTGAGGGGACAGTTACAGATTGTGGGTGGGCCATGTCACACCTCTGGTTACAGCGCTGCTGAGGGGGCAGTTACAAAATGTGGGTGGGCCATGTCTACACCTCTGGTGACAACGCTGCTGAGTGGGCAGTTACAGATTGTGGGTGGGCCATGCCTACATCTCTGGTGACGGTGCTGCTGAGCGGGCAGCTACAGGTTGTGGGTGGCCATGTCTACACCTCTGGTGACGGCGCTGCTGAATGGGCAGTTACAGATTGTGGGTGGCCATGTCTACACCTCTGGTGACAGCGCTGCTGAGGGGGCAGTTAGAGATTGTGGGTGGGCCATGTCTGCACCTCTGGTGACGGCGCTGCTGAGGGGGCAGTTACAGATCATGGGTGGGCCAAGTCTACACCTCTGGTGACGACGCTGCTGAGTGGGCACTTACAGATTGTGGGTGGGCCACGTCTACACCTCTAGTGACGGCGTGGCTGAGGGAGCAGCTACAGATTGTGGGTGGGCCGCGCCGACACCTCTGGTGACGGCGCTGCTGAGCGGGCAGTTACAGATTGTGGGTGGGCCTTGTCTACACCTCTGGTGACGGCGCTGCTGAGGGGGCAGTTACAGATTGAGGGTGGGCCACATCTACACCTCTGCTGACAGCGCTGCTGAGCGGGTAGTTACAGATTTTGGGTGAGCCACGTGTACACCTCTGGTGACAGCGCTGCTGAGCGGGCAGTTACAGATTGTGGGTGGGCCACGCCTACACCTCTGGTGACGGCGCTGCTGAGGGGGCAGTTACAGATTGTGGGTGGGCCATGCCTACATCTCTGGTGACGGCGCCGCTGAGGGGGCAGTTACAGATTGTGGGTTGGCCATGTCTTACACCTCTGGTGCCGGCGCAGCTGAGGGGGCAGTTACAGATTGTGGGTGGGCCATGCCTACACCTCTGGTGACGGCGCCGGTGAGGGGGTAGTTACAGAATGTGGGTTGGCATGTTTTATACCTCTGGTGACGGCGCTGCTGAGGGGGCAGTTACAGATCGTGGGTGTGCCACGTCTACGCCTCTGGTGACGGCGCTGCTGAGATGGCAGTTACAGATCTTGGGTGGGCAACGCCTACACCTCTGGTGACAGCGCTGCTGAGCGGGCAGTTACATATTGTGGGTGGGCCACCTCTACACCTCTGGTGACGGCGCTGCTGAGGGGGCAGTTACAGATCATGGGTGGGCCACGTCTACACATCTGGTGACGGTGCTGCTGAGCGGGCAGTTACAGATTGTGGGTGTTCCACGTCTACACCTCTGGTGACGGCGCTGCTGAGGGGGCAGCTACAGATAGTGGGTGGGCCACTCCTACACCTCTGGTGACGGCGCTGCTGAGTGGGCAGTTACAGATTGTGGGTGGGCCTTGTCTACAACTCTGGTGACGGCGCTGCTGAGGGGGCAGTTACAGATTGTGGGTGGCCACGTCTACACCTCTCGTGACGGTGCTGCTGAGGGAGCAGTTACAGATTGTGGGTGGGCCATGTCTGCACCTCTGGTGACGGTGCTGCTGAGGGGCCAGTTACAGATCGTGGGTGGGCCACGTCTACACCTCTGGTGACAGCGCTGCTGAGGGGGCAGATACAGATTGTGGGTTGGCCATGTCTTACACCTCTGGTGACGGCGCTGCTGAGCGGGCACTTACATATTGTGGGTGGCCATGTCTACACCTCTGGTGACGGCGCTGCTGAGCGGGCAGCTACAGATTGTGGGTGGGCCATGCCTACATCTCTGGTGACGGCGCTGCTGAGGGGGCAGTTACAGATTGTGGGTTGGCCATGTCTTACACCTCTGGTGCCGGCGCTGCTGAGGGGGCAGTTACAGATTGTGGGTGGGCCATGCCTACACCTCTGGTGACGGCGCTGGTGAGGGGGTAGTTACAGAATGTGGGTTGGCCATGTTTTATACCTCTAGTGACGGCGCTGCTCAGGTGGCAGTTACAGATCGTGGGTGGGCCACGCCTACACCTCTGGTGACAGCGCTGCTGAGCTGGCAGTTACAGATGGTGGGTGGGCCACACCTACACCTCTGGTTACAGTGCTGCTGAGGGGGCAGTTACTACACTTCTTGTGACAGCGCTGCTGGGGGGCAGGCCACGTCTACACCTCTGGTGACGGCGCTGCTGAGCGGGCAGTTACAGATCGTGGGTGGGCCATGTCACACCTCTGGTTACAGCGCTGCTGAGGGGGCAGTTACAAAATGTGGGTGGGCCATGTCTACACCTCTGGTGACAACGCTGCTGAGTGGGCAGTTACAGATTGTGGGTGGGCCATGCCTACATCTCTGGTGACGGTGCTGCTGAGCGGGCAGCTACAGGTTGTGGGTGGCCATGTCTACACCTCTGGTGACGGCGCTGCTGAATGGGCAGTTACAGATTGTGGGTGGCCATGTCTACACCTCTGGTGACAGCGCTGCTGAGGGGGCAGTTAGAGATTGTGGGTGGGCCATGTCTGCACCTCTGGTGACGGCGCTGCTGAGGGGGCAGTTACAGATCGTGGGTGGGCCAAGTCTACACCTCTGGTGACGGCGCTGCTGAGTGGGCACTTACAGATTGTGGGTGGGCCACGTCTACACCTCTAGTGACGGCGTGGCTGAGGGAGCAGCTACAGATTGTGGGTGGGCCGCGCCGACACCTCTGGTGACGGCGCTGCTGAGCGGGCAGTTACAGATTGTGGGTGGGCCTTGTCTACACCTCTGGTGACGGCGCTGCTGAGGGGGCAGTTACAGATTGAGGGTGGGCCACGTCTACACCTCTGCTGACAGCGCTGCTGAGCGGGTAGTTACAGATTTTGGGTGAGCCACGTGTACACCTCTGGTGACAGCGCTGCTGAGCGGGCAGTTACAGATTGTGGGTGGGCCACGCCTACACCTCTGGTGACGGCGCTGCTGAGGGGGCAGTTACAGATTGTGGGTGGGCCTTGTCTACACCTCTGGTGACGGCGCTGCTGAGGGGGCAGTTACAGATTGTGCGTGGCTACGTCTACACCTCTGGTGACGGCGCTGCTGAGGGAGCAGTTACAGATTGTGGGTGGGTGATGTCTGCACCTCTGGTGACGCCGCTGCTGAGGGAGCAGTTACAGATTGTGGGTGGGCTACGCCTACACCTCTGGTGACAGCGCTGCTGAGTGGGCAGTTACAGATTGTGGGTGGGCCACGTCTACACCTCTGGTGACGGCGCTGCTGAGGGGGCAGTTAGAGATTGTGGGTTGCCATGTCTACACCTCTGGTGACGGCGCTGCTGAGTGGGCACTTACAGATTGTGGGTGGCCATGTCTACACCTCTGGTGACAGCGCTGCCGAGGGGGCAGTAACAGAGTGTGGGTGGGCCATGTCTGCACTTCTGGTGATGGCGCTGCTGAGGGGGCAGCTACAGATCATGGGTGGTCCACGTCTACACCTCTGGTGATGGCGCTGTGAGCGGGCAGTTACAGATTGTGGGTGGGCCATGTCTGCACCTCTGATGATGGCGTTACTGAGGGGGCAGTTACAGCTTGTGGGTGGGCCACACCTATACCTCAGGTGACAGCGCTGCTGAGCGGGCAGTTACAGATTGTGGGTGGGCCTTGTCTACACCTCTGGTGACGGTGCTGCTGAGGGGGCAGTTACAGATTGTGGGTGGCCACGTCCACACTTCTGGTGATGGCGCTGCTGAGGGAGCAGTTACATATTGTGGGTGGGCCATGTCTGCACCTCAGGTGACGGCACTGCTGAGGGGCAGTTACAGATAGTGGGTGGGCCACGTCTACAGCTCTGGTGATGGTGCTGCTGAGGGGGCAGTTACAGATTGTGGGTTGGCCATGTTTTACACCTCTGGTGACGGCGCTGCTGAGCGGGCACTTACATATTGTGGTTGGCCATGTCTACACCTCTGGTGACGGTGCTACGTCTACACCACTGGTGACGGTGCTGCTGAGGGAGCAGTTACAGATTGTGGGTGGGCCATGTCTGCACCTCTGGTGACAGCGCTGCTGAGCGGGCAGCTACAGATTGTGGGGGGCCATGTCTACACCTCTGGTGACGGCGCTGCTGAGCGGGCAGCTACAGATTGTGGGTGGGCCATGCCTACACTTCTGGTGACGGCGCTGCTGAGGGGGCAGTTACAGATTGTGGGTTGGCCATGTCTTACACCTCTGGTGCCGGCGCTGCTGATGGGGCAGTTACAGATTGTGGATGGGCCATACCTACACCTCTGGTGACGACGCTGGTGAGCGAGTAGTTACAGAATGTGGGTTGGCCATGTTTTATACCTCTGGTGACGGCGCTGCTGAGGGGGCAGTTACAGATCGTGGGTGGGCCACGTCTACACCTCTGGTGACGGCGCTGCTGAGATGGCAGTTACAGATCGTGGGTGGGCAACGCCTGCACCTCTGGTGACAGTGCTGCTGAGCGGGCAGTTACATATTGTGGGTGGGCCACGTCTACACCTCTGGTGACGGCGCTGCTGAGGGGGCAGTTACAGATCGTGGGTGGGCCACGTCTACACCTCTGGTGACGGTACTGCTGAGCGGGCAGTTACAGATTGTGGGTGGTCCACGTCTACACATCGGGTGACAGCGCTGCTGAGGGGGCAGCTACAGATAGCGGGTGGGCCACTCCTACACCTCTGGTGACGGCGCTGCTGAGCGGGCAGTTACAGATTGTGGGTGGCCACGTCTACACCTCTGGTGACGGTGCTGCTGAGGGAGCAGTTACAGTTTGTGGGTGGGCCATGTCTGCACCTCTGGTGACGGTGCTGCTGAGGGGGCAGTTACAGATCGTGGGTGGGCCACGTCTACACCTCTGGTGACAGCGCTGCTGAGGGGGCAGATACAGATTGTGGGTTGGCCATGTCTTACACCTCTGGTGACGGCGCTGCTGAGCGGGCACTTATATATTGTGGGTGGCCATGTCTACACCTCTGGTGACGGCGCTGCTGAGCGGGCAGCTACAGATTGTGGGTGGGCCATGCCTACATCTCTGGTGACGGCGCCGCTGAGGGGGCAGTTACAGATTGTGGGTTGGCCATGTCTTACACCTCTGGTGCCGGCGCTGCTGAGGGGGCAGTTACAGATTGTGGGTGGGCCATGCCTACACCTCTGGTGACGGCGCTGGTGAAGGGGTAGTTACAGAATGTGGGTTGGCCATGTTTTATACCTCTGGTGACGGCGCTGCTGAGGGGGCAGTTACAGATCGTGGGTGTGCCACGTCTACGCCTCTGGTGACGGCGCTGCTGAGATGGCAGTCACAGATCGTGGGTGGGCAACGCCTACACCTCTGGTGACAGCGCTGCTGAGCGGGCAGTTACATATTGTTGGTGGGCCACGTCTACACCTCTGGTGACGGCGCTGCTGAGGGGGCAGTTACAGATCGTGGGTGTGCCACGTCTACACCTCTGGTGACGGTGCTGCTGAGCGGGCAGTTACAGATTGTGGGTGTTCCACGTCTACACCTCTGGTGACGGCGCTGCTGAGGGGGCAGCTACAGATAGTGGGTGGGCCACTCCTACAACTCTGGTGACGGCGCTGCTGAGCGGGCAGCTACAGATTGTGGGTTGGCCATATCTTATACCTCTGGTGCCGGCGCTGCTGAGGGGGCAGTTACAGATTGTGGGTGGGCCATGCCTACACCTCTGGTGACGGCGCTGGTGAGGGGGTAGTTACAGAATGTGGGTTGGCCATGTTTTATACCTCTGGTGACGGCGCTGCTGAGGGGGCAGTTACAGATCGTGGGTGGGCCACGCCTACACCTCTGGTGACAGCGCTGCTGAGCTGGCAGTTACAGATGATGGGTGGGCCACGCCTACACCCCTGGTGACGGCACTGCTGAGGGGGCAGTTACAGATCGTGGTTGGGCCACGCATACACCTCTGATGACGGCGCTGCTGAGGGGGCACTTACAAATTGTGGGTGGGCCACGCCTACACCTCTGGTCACAGCGCTGCTGAGGGGGCAGTTACTACACCTCTGGTGACAGCGCTGCTGAGGGGCAGGCCATGTCTACACCTCTGGTGACAGCGCTGCTGAATGGGCAGTTACAGATTGTGGGTGGCCATGTCTACACCTCTGCTGAGCGGGCAGTTACAGATTGTGGGTGGCCATGTCTACACCTCTGGTGACGGCGCTGCTGAGGGGGCAGTTACAGATTGTGAGTGGGCCACGCAAACACCTCTGGTGACAGCGCTGCTGAGCGGGCAGTTACAGATTGTGGGTGGGCCATGTCACACCTCTGGGGATGGCGCTGCTCAGGGGGCAGTTACAGATTGTGGGTGGGCCATGTCACACCTCTGGTGACAGCGCTGCTGAGGGGGCAGTTCCAAATTGTGGGTGGGCCGTGTCTACACCTCTGGTGACGGCGCTGCTGAGCGAGCAGTTACAGATTGTGGGTGGCCATGTCTTCACCAGTGGTGATGGTGCTACTGAGGGGGCAGTTACAGATTTTGAGTTGGCCGTGTCTACACCTCTGGTGAGAGCGCTGAAGAGCGGGCAGTTGCAGATTGTGGGTGGCCCATGTCTACACCTCTGCTGACAGTGCTGCTGAGGGGCCAGTTACAGATTGTAGGAGGCCATGTCTACACCTCTGGTGACAGCGCTGCTGAGGGGCAGTTACAGATTGTGGGTGGGCCATGTCACACCTCTGGTGACAGCACTGCTGAGGGGGCAGTTACAGATTGTCGGTGGGCCATTTCTACACCTCTGTTGACGGCGCTGGTGAGCGGGCAGCTACAGATGGTGGGTGGGCCATGTCTACACTTCTGGTAACAGCACTGCTGAGGGGGCAATTACATATCATGGGTGGGCCATGTCTACACCTCTGGTGACAGTGCTGATGAGGGCGCAGTTACAGATCGTGGGTGGACCACGTCTACACCTCTGCTGAGAGTGCTGCTGAGCGGGCAGTTACAGATCGTGGGTGGGCCACGTCTACACCTCTGGTGACAGCGCTGCTGAGTGGGCAGTTACAGATTGTGGGTGGGCCATGTCTACACCTCTGGTGACAGCGTTGCTGAGCGGGCAGTTACAGATTGTGGGTGGCCACGTCTACACCTCTGGTGACAGTGCTGCTGAGTGTGCAGTTACAGATCGTGGCTGGGCCACGCCTACACCTCTGGTGACAGCGCTGCTGAGCAGGCAGTTACAGATCGTGGGTGGGCCATGCCTACACCTCTTCTGAGCGGGCAGTTACAGATTGTGGGTGGGCCACATCTACATCTCTGGTGACACCGCTGCTGAGCGGGCAGTTACAGATCATGGGTGGGCCCTGCCTACACCTCTGGTGACACCGCTGCTGAGTGGGCAGTTACAGATTGTGGGTGGGCCATGTCTACACCTCTGCTGAGAGTGCTGCTGAGCGGGCAGTTACAGATTGTGGGTGGGACACGTCTACACCTCTGGTGACAGCGCTTCTGAGCGGGCAGTTACAGATTGTGGGTGGCACGTCTACACCTTTGCTGAGAGTGCTGCTGAGTGTGCAGTTACAGATCGTGGCTGGGCCACGCCTACACCTCTGGTGACAGCGCTGCTGAGCAGGCAGTTACAGATCGTGGGTGGGCCACTGGCGGAAATTCATTTAGACCCCCCCATCAGGATATCATATATGGGGTCAGAGAAAGTGTCATCTGGGATAAAAATAGCTGGCGTGTATGGTTCAAGAACATCCAATTCAACCACTTTGTCCCCCTGATGTAAATCATTATGAGCGACTTCATTCTCATAGTCCCCAAACATAGGTTGGGAGGGGTCCATGTTCTCATCTATGTTCCTAATTTCAGCTGAGCAATACTGTGCACATTGGAGCAGTTCCTCTTCATCCACACAGGGAGCAGGAAGAGGAAGCGCCGCCACACGTGCAACAGAGTTACAAAAGCCAGTATTAAAAACACGCCTTTCCACTTCAAAAACAACTGTATCACCGTTCAAATCTGTTCATTTTACTTCGTACCTGAACACACAGCCGGTCCCCCTCAAAGCATTGGCCCAAAAACCCAAAACAAAAAGCAGCCCAAAGACGCCCCAGCGCACAGCAAACAGAGTACTTTCGCGTACTTCCGTGGGTGCGCGCGCGGTGCACTACACACTCTATTTTCAAACAGGAGGGGGCGGGAGCGGGGGCGTGGAATCGCCGCTCCTAGCCAATCAGTCCAGCACTACAAGCAAGGAGAAGTAAGGATTTAAGGCGTGTGTACTTTAAATATCAAAGAGAAGAAGAACGTTGTAAAGCATTAATACCCCTGTCAACCTTAGAGTCCCAATTGAGTATCCCAATTAGAGTCCCAATTAAAGACACAGTTATTAACGTTCTGCGACTAAACTGTAGTCCCAAATTAGAGTCACTTTAGTAATTACTTCAGTCTGCGAGGTCAGGCAGCTTCCGTGCAGCCTGGATAGACGTCCGCTCCTGGAGGCACCGTAGCACAGATGAGAAGAGATGCAAGGCGAAAATGCTTCCAACAGCATAAACGATCCGCCCGCTCAGCAGAGACCGTGACAGCAAACAGCATACTTTTGCGTACTACCGTGGGTGCGCGCGCGGTACGCTACACACTTTATTTTCAAACAGGAGGGGGCGGGGGCGTGGAATCGCAGCTCCTAGCCAATCAGTCCAGCATTCAGTCTGCGAGGTCAGGCAGCTTCCGTGCAGCCTGGATAGACGTCCGCTCCTGGAGGCACCGTAGCACAGATGAGGAGAGATGTAAGGCGAAAATGCTTCCAACAGCATAAACGATCCGCCCGCTCAGCAGAGACCGTGACAGCAAACAGCGTACATTCGCGTACTTCCGTGGTGGAAATATAGTCTTATTAAAAACATCAGACTATATAACAATAACAAATGAACACTTGGGAAACACACAATGCTATAAAAAACCAACCACCAACCCTATTTTCAAATTAAAGGAAGATTGACAAATGATGAGTGAATATTGGAACAGCATTGGACTACTAACAGATGAAGAATATGAGTATATGAATAAAACCCATCCCATCATGCCAACAATTTATTTCACGCCTAAGATACACAAAGCAGTTGAAGGACTACCACAATGTAGACCCATAATTAACAGCATTGGGTCTCTAACAGAGCGGATTTCGGAGTATATAGATTATCAACTACAACCATTGGCAGCAGGACTCACTTCATACATAAAGGATACCAAACATATAATCCAACAATTTGAGAACATAGAGTGGGAACCCAATTTCTGGCTAGTAACCTTAGACGTATCAAGTCTTTATACCAGCATTCTCCATGAAAAGGGCTTACTCACTACTGAATACTTCCTAAAAACAATATCCATATCATATTTAGATCAAAACCAGATTTTTTTCCTTCAACCAAGAAATATTTAAACAAATCCAAGGAACAGCAATGGGGGCAAAATATGCCCCTTATTTGCTAACCTCTATATGGGACATTTTGAAGCAGAACATGCATGCATTCATCCATTTTTCAGCCAAACAAACCAAGTAAGATATTGGGGCAGGTATATCGACGATATTATCATGATATGGAATGGAACAGAAAATTAACTTAAAGAATACCACCAATACCTGAACACCAATGATTACAACCTTAAACTTACAATCCAATATAGCAAAAGCAACATCACCTTTTTGGATCTAAAACTGTATACAGAAGAAAACAAAATTCACTCTACACTTTTCATCAAAGAAACAGCAGTTAATAGCATATTACATGCCAAAAGCAACTATCCTCATCATATTACCAAAAACATACCATATGGAGAACTACTCAGGATCAAACGCAACTGCACTAAAACTCAAGATTTTGAATATCATGCTAAGGGAAAAATTAGAAAATTTCTCTATAGAGGTTACAATCATAACCTTTTAACACAAAGCTACTCCAAAACAAAACAAACAACAAGAAGTGACCTACTAATTAATAACCCGAAGGAATCATTGACAAATGAAAAAAATAAGATTAATTACAATTTACAACAGCAACAACAAAATACTCACCAACATTTTTTTTAAAAATTGGAACATATTACAAACAGACAATGATTTGGATTCTCTATTAGATTTACAACCAAGTATAACCTTTCGAAGGCCCAAAAATCGTAAAAACATACTGAGCCCATCACATTTCATCAACAAAAGTGAAATAAACACTACACCAGAATCCATTTGGCTCAGACCACCAATTAAAGGGAACTACAAATGTGCATCTTGCAACCAATGCACATTTTCGGATAATGCGAAAACCACATTCAAAATGCCTAAATGAGAAACAAAGAAAATTCAACAGTTTATAAACTGCAACAGTGAATATGTAATTTATGGAATTCAATGCATTTGTGCAAAACTATATATTGGGAGCACTATGCGCACTTTGAAAACCAGAATTGCAGAACATATAAGATCCATCACAAATGAAGTACCACAAACACCTTTGGCTCATCATTATCGAGATAATCATCCTCAAAAAGATCGAAAAAATAAGATTTTTGGGAATTGAAAAAATAACAATTTTTAAGCAATTATAAAAAAAAATTAAGAAATTAAAGGTCAAGGGTGCAAAGCCAGACAGCAGATCCACCATCAATACAAAAATCAGGCTGAATACAAGTTTTTGATTTTCGTTTTAAGAAAACAAGGCAATGCAGAATTTAGCAATTTTTTAATCTAAAAGCACGAAGGGAAGACGAAGAGCTGATAGAATTCGAAAGAAAAGTGGCGAGGTCAAGAGCTTTAACTACATCAACTTACCACAGCACAACCACTCAACAAAAAGCAAGGTTTTTGTTTTTTTATTTTCCGCCTGGAACCATTAAGTAATACAGACGCTAAGGTTTTTACTTTAGTCAAAATTAAGATTGTCAGATGGGCGACAGAATAACATGCCACAACAACAGCACATGCTGCACCAACCAACCAAACATACCGAGACCCTTGCGTAACAGGAGCAGAGAGCCCTCGGTGAAAAGAAAGCCAGCCAGGTAGACCCATGTAAGACATAAGTTGTAAGGGCAAAGCCACAGAGCGAAGAGTTTTTTCTTCCCGAACCAAGAAGAGTTAAGAACCACAGAGAAAGCCATCCAGAGCAAAGAGAGGTGAATAAAAAGAGAACCCAGTAGAAAGAATTTCCAGTTGTCTCACAGCAATCCGAATGGAATGCAACAAAAGATTTAGGAGGTGGTCGGTTGCGGGAGCGGGGGACTAATCCAGCCCTGCCAGACATACTACGACACTGACGTGGAAGGCGGAACGAGAAGTTGGGCTGCAGCGATGGCGAACAAAATGGTCAACCTGATCATAGAGAAAGTAGCCACAATGCCCGCAACAAGAGAACAAACACGTTCAAATATTCCCCAAGCAAACAGGGTAACATGAAATCAAAGAAAAAGGCCAGCCAGGTGATGGAGGGCAAATAAAACGAGAACCCAAAAATAGGTGGCTCCGTTCCGCGCGGCAATCCGAACGGAACACAGCAATATATTTCTGTGTACACAGAATAAAGAAAAGAACCCTGAAAACAGGGATTAGAGCACTGCACGGTGTGGTTGTTGCCACAATGTAAGGAGAACCAGTACACAGGGGATCCAGTTCCACATAACACTTTATAAAAAGTGCTACAAAAGCAGGCCGGGTACACAGTTTAGGCAGGTGCAACAGCACAGAGGCACTAAACGAGGCAAAGACAATCCGGATATGAAAGCACGGAAACCGGCCGGACACCCGGCAGCTAGAAGATGGTAACGAGCCATGAGGAGAAGTAGAGACGGCACTAAACGCCAAGGTCAAGGTAAGCAAGAAAACAGGGGGGGGGGGAGAAGGCACACAAAGTTCAAAATGCCGTCAGCAACAGCCGGCCGGGGGCTTGAAAGCACCCTGCCAGACAGACGAAAGCCATGGCTAGGCCATGGAAATTTATGAGAAATGAACCAAACAGCATGGAAATATAATCAGTGTTGGGACGCCGAGCGGAACGCCAAACAAAGCAGCTGCATACAGAACAACCTGGGCGAGGGCCAATAGCCAGCCAAGGGTACACTAAGGTGCCACGTTTTTGCGACCAGCACTAGCAGACTGTGGGGGACAATAGAAAGCCCCCGAGAATTATAAGGGTAATCTAAACAGAAGAACAATGAATAAAAATATAGCACCGAAAGCAGGTGACAGAGCAGCGAGACACAGAGCCAAACTAGGCAAGACCAAACCCAACCCCACCACCCCATTGTAATATCAAACCATGCCCAGACATCAGGGCGGTCAATGCATAAACTGAAGCCAATATTAAATCTCAGTGGGTTTGAGTGACCGTTACTGCACGATTTGCGTGAGAGGGCAATCACAGTTTCCAGTTTCAGATCCCAGCAAGGACAACTCAGTTGTCAGCCGTCCAAGGACAATAAATGAGCTAACGATAACGGTTGCTGATAATTACATATAGGTATGTACAAACGTTTTGGCAAAAACACCATGACATAACAATGTTTAAAAGGGGTCTAGTAAGGGATTACACAGCGGACAGAGTTAAGAAACAGGCACAACCCAACAGCGCACAAGCAATCAGGGTTTGGGCCTGAACAAGAGAGCAATTCACTTACCAACAGGCAGCCAAAGGGGCAGCGGGGGAGAGAGTTTCCAATAATAGACGCTACCGCGAAACGGCATTAGAGGAGAAAAAGCGGGGGAAGATATAGGGGGTGAAATTCTATAAAGAATTTGCTGAAATTTAAAAAGTGACACGCAGACACCTATATATGGTAAGGTAAACACAAAAGAAGGTGAGGGAAGCAGTGTGTTACAACAGACCGCTTTTGGGAGCAATACACAAACCTCCACCCTCGAAACCTACGGTCAAGAGAGGCGACAACCGCCATGCCAAGCAAATCCCCACACCCAAAAAAAAGCAAGACAACAGCAAATGAGGACAGGAATTTATGTTAATCCCAAAAAACAAACAGGAATTAGCAGAGCCCGGAAAGGACTCCAGGAATACACAGTGAGGAAAAACAGCACCTCTCAAACAAGCACACTCCGGTGCAGGGGGGCAGGGGGTACAGCACGTCACCAACACGGTCACCGACAAATGCATAATGATGGGGCATAACACAAGGGGGCCCCCCGAACCCTGGCTTTTAACCAGCACACACATATTTGGACACATAATAACAACACAGTAAGTAAGCAAATAAGGTTTTAGGGTGGCAGGCCAGATAATGGCGGATAGAAGCTTGAAGGAACAGGGTCCAACAGAAGTCCGACTGACACCGACAAGGATCGACGGAGAACATCAAGAAATCCCAGACAAAAGAGAAATGAGTAAGGAGTTCAAACCACAGCCAATAACAAATCAGAGAAAGAGATATAGAATTTTTGTAAACCAGGGCAGCAATAGCCAGCAAGACACCGGAAAATACCGGAGAATGTACTTTTAAGAAATAAATAAGGCAACAACAGGCCAACGCCGGACGGCTGGGGCCAACGGGCTGCAAGTAGCATAAAACCTGAAAACGGGTTTTAAAAAATAAAAGGGGACTAGCTGAGAAAGCAGTGGCGAGCACCACTCAACCAATATAGCAAGTGGCTAACAGCAGTAATACCAGAAACTACGTTAGTATTGTGGGCCCACAAAAAGAATATGTACAAACGCTAACATAATACAATAAGTGAATTAATAAAAAAAACAGGGCCAGCCAAATTGAATACAGTATAATGCCAAACTAGGGCAGCAGACCCTAAAACTCTGCGCACGCAGAATGGGCATGCCCATCTTAAGCACTTTTGGGGCCCTGGGCACGGACATCTTTGGGGCCCCCTCCACCAAACCAAAGGAATTAAGTAATCAAGAATATCTGTCCCTGACGCCCCCTCCCCGCGCAATCACACCAATAGGTTAATATGCTGCATCATAGCATTAAAAATAAGGATGTTTACTCCCTTTAAGTGCCCTTACCCTGTTCATTCTTTCTCTAATCAGAATGATAAACAAGTACCATTTGAAGGCCAACATTATCAGTCTACGAAGAGGTTACCTCTGATCTATCATAGATGCAGGAGACTTTTTAATGCAGGACCCTATGAAAAAGGTACATGTAACCCAGAATAGACCGAGAACTCACATTTGCTGCCTCACAGAAGGCAATCATGCTCAAGCATGGATAGAGGAGACCTATTGGTAGAAAGGAGAAAGCTACACATACCATGGCATGGATAGTGGATACAGATTAAAAGCTATCAGGAAGGTGTCTGTATCCAGACAGACTGAGATTATAAGTGGGACATGGTTTTCAAATAGTGTTGCCATTAGAGATCAAAAGAATAAAGTGCCTGTGGTGTGCAATATATCAATGCTCACTATTATAGTGGAAGCAACACAATAGCCAGTGAAACCATGAGTGAGGCTGTTTTGAAGATCATACCCTGAAAAGGAAATTTCTCTGAAGGGCTGACAATTTTGAACGGTTTAGGCACTGGCAATTTCGAGAGGCTAGGAAATACAAGATTAAATTAGATGCCCAGCATTACACACACTGGTTAATGGGTGAATCCAGGATTTGTGGCAACTCTGAAATTTCTGCATTTGAACACTTTCATTACCAGTTCTTACCATTTACTTAAATATCTCATTTTATAAAACTGACTTGGAAAGTACTCCAATCACATTACCAAACATGACCATTTTAAAAAAACAAAATATTATAGAAGGGTGTAACACAGAATGATTCTAGCTTCATTCTCTCCATCATCAAGAGAAGTATATAAGTACCAGCATACCAATTAGTGCGATTTAACCGATTTAATCTGAGTTGGTCTTTTGTATTTTAAAGCTTCACATAGTTTCAAAACACTAGCTTGTGAAATTGTCATTTATAAACGTGCAGAAAAACGTTTAACTTTTACAAAAAATTGAAACCTTTTTTTTTTTGTCAAAGGAGCAGACCTTAAAGTATGCTTGCCCGAGTCCTGCACCATCTGGTCCACTCCCTTCTGTCTACCACCCCTTCCACTCAAATAGCCTACATAAGAAGAAAGATCAAGTAATGTGCTAAACGATGCCACCAGCATGCAAGGAGGCAAACTTCACAGAAGACAGTATAGTAATGTACGAGATATTAGATGATTTGACCAGGATCACTCTATTGTCTGCTGGCAAAGCCAGGATACAAACAGGAATGCTTTGGTTGCAAATGTGGATACATATTCATCTCTTGGACTAACAGTTTATGCCATTGTTGGAGGTGATTGCCTAGGTTTTACAACACCCAATCTGAACAAACCAACTTCTAGACCTTCACCATAAGGATGACATGTTTGCTTTTATAGCAACCCCTATCGGGGGCAAGTACATTGCTGATAATAGCACCTGTTGTGCTGCAAGACCAAGCACATATGAAGGCAGGTTTATACATTTCAGACATAGGAAAGGCTCAGCCGGCCTTACAGGAATGTGCTATTCTAATCTTGCATGGGAACATATATCTCTGCAATGAGTGTTTAACACACTGAGCTACCTTAAGTGTGATACATATTCATCTTCTACTTATTCATCTCTTGGACTAACAGTTTATGCTCATTGTTGGAAGTGATTTTCTGCAATGAGTGCTAACACACTGAGCTACCTTCTGAACCATTGTGGCACTCAATTTACCAATATGCATTTCAAAGTTGGCTATTGCAAATGATCAACATAATTTCCACAGGAAGGAAAGAATGCTACAGGAGTTGTGCCGCAAGGAACACACAAACTATATATACACCACAGTGGACACAGAAAGCATTACATGATGAATTGATCGAAGCAGAATGTACTTGGCAAAACACACAGGCAATAGGTTTAGACCCTCAGGACAATGCCATAAAATATCCTGATGTGTGCTATTTAAGTCTGGTGAACAAAGGAATCTTACCTCTTTAAATCAGGCAGCTTTGTGGGGCCCCCTCCAAGGTGGGGGCCATGGCCAAGTGCCCCTTTTGCCCTCCCCTATAAATATCTCCGAGAACGGGCGCAGAGAGAAGGGCCAGGGTAGTCATAGGCCCAGCAGAAGGGCCAGAAGGCCATGTTGGGGGCGGGGGGGGTGATCGGAAAAGTACTCCAGTAACTGTATGAAATAGAAGGGTGCTCAGAATGGTTAAACCAGAAACAGTTAGCTGCAGCCACCAGGCCTCACGGGAAGACAAGGGATAGCCTATCATAAACAAAGAGGAGTTTTAATAAAAAGCAGAGCATCTAAGCAGGGGTATATTAGAGCCCAGCACATAAGGGTAAGACCATACTAAGCTATAGTCATAAAAAAGAGCTGGACCGATAACAGGGGAATAATGACAGCATTAGACTGCAACCCGGCACAAGCGAGACCAGGTAATGACAATACCCTCACAAGGGGCAGTACCGGTCACAGGGAAGGGGCGAGCCCCACCTGGAATTGGCAGATTATTTGGCCACTGGCAGAGATAGCGCAGCAACGTTTGTGGGAACCTGGTTCGCTGGGACCCACCCAGATGTGGTGGCATGGGCCAGGGGGGACAACCCTGGACCTCGTGCCCAAAAGTGTACATGATGTATGATATGGTTATTATCATTATGACTATTTATTTTGTGTGATATTACGTAATGTAGAATAAAAACCCACAGCCTTTTTATTGCCAACACTTACACAATGTGTCAGTGATCATTGGGGAAACACAAGATGGTTAACTGTGGCAAGCATCTTGGCTCCACAGGTTATGGTGTGGTTAGTACACAGGCTGCTAATGACAGCACGGTAAAGACAGCAAGCTCTTCTGAGAGACCGTCGCTGATGCACCTAGTCCGAGTGGTTCACACTTTGAGACCCTCCAGGTCTGAGGGGATAAGACAGATGATTCCTCGTCAGAGGGACTCTAAAACCCTCCTAATCTTAGGGGTGCTGATTCTGAGCCCACCTCCTCGGAGAGACTCTGACCTCTCGTGGACTGAGGGTGTAGACCAGGGCACAGTCGTGTGGTCAGAGTAGAGAGGAGGCAATCCCTCTTGGGTAAACCGGGGAAGAAGTGGGGAGTGTGAGCCTCTGCAGCAGATCACGTGACAGCATCATGTTTGGTTGCAAACACTTGTTTGTTTTGTGCTGCATTTGCTATCTGCATCTCAAACTTAAATCCCTGCCCTGCCCATAACTGGCTAAACAGAATGTACCTCCGTGCACAGAATCACAGCCTCATACCAGGCCGGCGCCCATCACATTTATGTTCTGATGTAATCTACTCGTGCTTAACTGGAACAACAATTGCCGCCACGTCCCCAGTCATCTTCCAATGACTTGCTTTTCAGAGGCGCAGCCTACCAACTGGTCAGGAACAGTGCATTCTCTTTTTTAAGGTGCCACCACCACTCTATAAGTGGGGTGAGTCGGTTTAATTATGCCAATTTACAGCAGCACAATGCTGAAACCATTGCTTCTGAGAAGAGAGAAAGGGGTGGGGTTTTAGAACACAGTGTCTGGTTGGCATGGCAACTGGCAATGCTCTGGATGGAATGGCCAATGCACAATGTGCTGCTTTTAAATGGCCATGTCCCATTTAAACCATTGATTGTGAGTCCTTAATGAATTTGGTCATTCAGGAGTTACATTTTCTATCACATGTGCGCTGCTTTAGCATGGCGCAGGGTTTGTGCTTATGTGTTCAGCCGTCCCTGTGTGCCTCTAGTTGCTCCGTTCATGGCAGGTAGCAACCGAACAATGAACTTCTGCCTCTCCCTGCAGTGAACCAAGCAACTGAAGGCCCACAGAAGAGTCTGAGTCCCGCCAGCTATCATTAATGCACCAACATCAGTCTGGCTTCAGAGGTGCCAGAGGCACGGAAACTGCTCTCCTGAATACCCGCAAAGATCTGCTCTCTGATCTTGACTCCAGCTCTCCCTCTGTCCTCATCCTCCTTAACCTTTCCCCTGCTTTTGACACAGTCAATCACGCCACCCTGATCAACAGACTCTGTGTGAATCTGGGCATCACGACTCTACTCTCTCCTTCTCTTCTCAGATCACGAACCTTGCCAAAATGGCCCACTTCCAGCTGCACCAGAGGTATTCTGCATCTTCTCACATTCCCCCAGCGGCTCGCTGTCTCCAGAGGCATAGTTCTCGCCAGACTGGACTACTGCAACAGCCTCTTCCTCAATCTGCCTAACTCCACTCTTTGCCCCCTGCAACTAATCCAGAACAGGACTGGGAGACTTATCATTGGCCTTAAGCCCAGGGACCGTATCTCTCCAGCCCTGAAATCTCTATAATGGCTCCCAGTGGCAGCAAGGATCAGGTTAAAGGCCCTCTGCATCGTCCACAAGGCATTCTGGTGCCAGGTCCTGCACTATATCCAACTCCCTCTTCAGAAATACCTTCCTTTTAGAGCCCTTTGGTCAGCTACATGCAACTGTGAGGGTCAGACGCTTCTCCAAACAGAGAGTGTGAGGTAGATTTCTTTCCTCTGCAAGGGCCTCCCTCTGGAATGGCCTCCCTGCCTCTCTCAGATTTCAGCCGGACCACCTGAATTTCCGAAGCAGCTCAAGACCCTCCTTTACTCCTCTGCCTTCTAGCTCTCGCTTCTTTGCTAACCTACCTGTCTGCTTCGCCGACTGGTTGTTTTGTACCCTCAGAGGCTACCTGGTTGCCAGGCTCCTCCATGACCAATCTTCCTTGCACAGCCTCCTGGCCTACTGTGCACTTAGTTGCTGTAACTGTAACCTCTACAGCTCCCCTGCCTCCTTGCACTTAACCAAAGCCGTGCTGCCCTGGCTGCGCTCCCCCCTACCCTCTCCCTTGCACCCCCCCTTCACCCTGCACTTCTCGTTGTCGCACTTGCACAATCTAAATGACACGAGGCCTAGTAAGATCATTTGTCCTGTCTTCCCTCTGTCTTCCCTCCCTTGTCTTGTGGTGCCTAGAAATCCTTGTGTACAGGTGCATTATAAATGCCATATCATATCATATCACACACGGACTGACAGGAGAGGAGTCGTTGTAAGGGACCCAACAATGCACACAATATGCTCATTCTGTGGTTGGCAGCGCACCTCTGGCCAAGGCGTGGGGCCACCATTGAATGACCCATAACTTTGCATGTTCCATTAGCCACGAGACTCCATTTTGTATTCACCACTAACTCCATTTTCAAGAAGGCCGCATGTCAACGCTGATGGCAGGCTGCACCTCTCCCCTTCAATCTCCGCTCACAAGACAGCATGCCAACCCCTCACATCCTCCCCTCTGCCGTTTTCGCGGCTGTCCTGTTCTCACGGAAGCATTGGGTGCAAACTGTAACAAGCTAAAACACTGTATCTCCCTTCTTCCTTTCACATCACTGCCCTGTGTGTGACCGGGCTGAAGCCTGGTCCTGGAGAAAACCATCCATCTCCACAAACCTGCCTCCGCACCAGCAGACCCCGTCTAAAGAAATATAGAACACAAGCCCCCTAGCCTTGCGCCTCTTTTGATGTGACGGGTGCCTGCCCTTCACCCATGTGCCACTCCTATTCACTCCCAACATTAATCCCTTGTGTAGACATATATTCTCCTTGTACTAACACATAGTAAGATCACCTATAATACATCTAAAGAAACAGTGGATAAATGTGATACTGATATATTGCAGTAGATAAGACACCTGGACCCATGTGCTCTTACTTTTTATCATTCAGGTCAAATGTCTGAGTATCCATATATTGCATGTTAAGGTCTATGAAGTGTGGCCAAAATGGCAAATGTTAGATAGAGCAAAACCCAGCGACGTGGACATCGCCCGACCCTGAACCCCGCCCAGATGAGACCAGCTGACCCGCAGGTCCCACGAAATCGCCAGCTCTGCACCAGCCAATCCGGGAGCGCCAACCCTACAGCATCGATACTGTCCTCATTGTCCAATAATCACGACTTAATGTATCCTGTACAGTACATGGATGACGTGTTTTTGTAATATAACATGTATTTTCTGATGTTTGGGCAGAGCGCTCTCGGAGTAGCAGAGTCCTCTGCGTACCTCATTTTAACTTTATATAAAGTCTTTTCTTTTACCTCACTTGCACTTGGTCCTGGTCTCATTCCCTACTGGGGTTCGTCCATTAGTGTCTCTTATTTGGTTATTTTATTATAATTGTGGGGAATGCCAGCTTCCATCGTCTCCTGTCAGTCAGTGTGTCCAAGTTGTGGAGAAGAGAGCTATCCGCTCCTCAGTGGCAGCTAATTCTGAGGGTGAAGAAGGTTTTTTTCTTAATATAATGTGTATGTTTGTATGTATGCATACATACATATGTAAAGTCAAATTGCATAAAATAAAATAAAACATGCTTGCTTGCCTCCTCACCATGTGTCTCCATGGAGGACCAGATGCCCCCCCCTCTATTCAATTTACACTGACTGACAGCTGCCATTCAGCAAGTCAACGTTGATGAGGGGCGTACCTTCTGGACCTCGGCGGCGGCATGTGGTGAGAGTGCGAGCAGGTACGTGTTTTTCATATTTTTTGTATGGTGTCTGTATGGAGTGGTGAAGAGTAGTATGAGGTTGTGTGGTGCGGTGGAGTGGGATTTTCTGGAGTGGTGCGGCATGGCTTGGGATAACGTGGGTGGAGTCGTGTGGGGTGCAGTTGAGTAGATGTAGTGTAGAGAGGCGTGGGGTGTGGTGCAGTTGAATGGTGTCATCTGGAGTGATGCAGCATTATTTTTTGTGGAGTTGTGTGGGGGAGTGGTGGACTATGATTTCTTAAGTAACCTTGAGTTCCATAATTTTGTAATCTATATTGTTTGTCTGATTACATTTAAACTTTCTGTCATTTAGGGGGTTGTCCTAACCAACCTTTGTTATCATTATGTATTAAATGCACTCATTGTGAGCTATTTGAGTGTTCCCTAAATTGTGTTCCACCTGCTCGATTTTATGTACACTGCTGTGTCTAAATGTTGTGATATTTGTTTTGCACTCTCGCGATACACTGTACCAACTGAGCTTTTCCCTTACCCTAACTCCACTCTCCACCTCTTTCTACCTCTCAACTATGCCGCACAAGTAACCTGCCTAAAATCTTCCTACTTTGACATGCCTGCCTTTGTGCTGTACATCTAATTTAACGTACCTGCTCACCAATCCCACCTGTTTTGACCACTCAGCCTTGTGCTGTACTTGGACTTGTCTGCAATTTACCAACTTGACCACCACCTGATTTGACCTTTTATCCCGGTGCTGCATTCTTAACTACCTGACTTGACTACTGAGCCGTTCCGTGAATTACACATAGACTATGCTGATATGGGTGAGCATTGTAATGGATCCAGGTACCTCATTGTGGTGCTCTGTCCCTTCTCAAGGTGGATGGAAGCAGGGCCGTGTGCACATCCGGATGCCAAGTGTGCTGTGAGGTTTCTAGTGCAGGAAGTTTTCCCGAAATGGGATTTGTGCGAGTATTTAAGGTCAGATAATGGAAAGCATGTCTTCAATGCATTATTCCAACACGTTACAGCACTACTTGGCATCAAGCATCGGTTGTGTTGGATTTATCACCCACAAGCCAATGGCCTTGTGGAGAGAATAAATGGCTTCCTTAAGAGAAAGTTATCTAAATTGTGCACCACATTAAAGAAGAACTGGGCCTACTGTCTGTCCCTGGCCCTTTTTAGTTTACGTATTTAGCCAAGCAAAGACCATCACCTGTCACCTCACAAGGTGGTTACTGGCTGGTGTATGCAGACCCCCATATCCCCTCTGAGAAGGGTTTCTGATGCACGCAGGACTGCAGCAGTGTTCGGAGAGGAATTCAGGGAATATTTGACAACACTAACTCTGGCCCTTAAATGTGATGAACGATGCTGCACAAACAGCGGGGACAGATCCTGAGCATATAATGACTCGATCACTGCTGCTGAGCACAATTTTGGGTGCCGTTATAACAATCCTTGGTTCCAGTGACCATACGAGGTGGTGTTTTGTACTCCCCTCTCGGAGAAAGTGAAAGAGTTGTGCTACTGGTTCCACCTCTCTGACATTCGTAAGGCACCTCCAGAGAGCACAGTGGTGCACCAGTTGTCAAAAGGGTAAAAGTACCTATAGCCTGAGTACCTTACCGCCCTGTTCAAAGGAGACATAGGTGTGGCAGCACGTCCGAGTGGTGCTAGCTCCAAATTTTTCTTTTTCTGGGAGTATTTCTTTCTTTCCTTCTTTCTTTCTTTCTTTCTTTCTTTCTTTCTTTCTTTCTTTCTTTCTTTCTTTCTTTCTTTCTTTCTTTCTTTCTTTCTTTCTTTCTTTCCTTCTTTCTTTCTTTCTCTCTCTTTCTCTCCCCTCTCTCTCCCTCTTGTTCCCTCCCGTTTCCTTTTTCTTTTCGTACGTCTTGTACATCTTTCCCTTTTTTCATTTTCTTGTGTGTCTGTGCTTGTGTTTCAGGAAAGAAGAGGATGGACGCAAATAATGTACATAGTTTGTTAAGTAGGGAAACAAGGCGGAGAGACACGAATGAGAGATTGTGGAAATATATCTATTATAGTGGGTCAGTAATTACTGGAGGATTGTGTGTGATATTACTAGTACTACTGGGAGTCTATTGTGGGAGGGTATTATAGGGGGAGGTCCTATAAAGGGGTATGGGTGGGAAATAGGATTGTATATTATCCAAATGGAAATGTGGATTTACATATATCAGTACTAATGTGAACAATTATAATAGAAGTGGTTTTAATGATTCTAATATGCAGGTTATGTCTGTGAAGAATACAGAAAGAAGGGATTGTCGAGCACTATGAAATGGTCTAATGATATTTCTGACAGTACTGCTAAAGCGACCATCCTTGAGAATGCGTATAGAAGAATGAAGAGAGGAGTACGGCAAAAGAACGATATGTATCAAGGGTTGGGTTTTGATGTGATTGAGGGTATGCATCACCACAAGTTCACTAATCCATGGTACTCTGAAGTGAGTGGTGTGGGGAGAAATGCTGTGAATGAAAGCTGTTATTTGTGTACATTCATTCCACATGCGTCAGTGGCTCCAAAGATATTAATGCCACAAGCAGTCCCAATTATAGAGGCACAATGCCTGGTTCATCTTACGCTATGCAGAATAAAACAAACGTTCCAAATTGACAAAAAAAGCAATGAAGAGGACAGATAATAACAACAGAGAAGCCATTCTCGAGCAAAACCCAAGAGAGAAAAATAAAGACAACTTAGTGTTTTTCAACACGTTTAGTAATCTATCTAATAGAATTCAAAAAAGAATCCACCGTAATTGGGGGATTCTTGAGAAAGGCGAAGTACCTCTGCAGAGACCGTTGATGGCATTCCGACGAAGTAGATCTATAAAAGATCAGGTTATGCGGAATGATATTACTAAACAGATCAAACCACAAATGACACTAACAGAGACCTGGGAGATGCGAGCCCAAGAAGGGCATTACCCATGTGGATCGTGTCCCTGTTGCCAACAGACAAAAAAAAACACGGAAATCAATCTAGGTCTAAAGAACCCTTGGAAGCAGAAAGGTCTGACTAATTGCAACTCTGTGTTTGTTGTATATGTCATCTGGTGCCCCTGTAATAAGATATATATAGGGAAGACGGAAAGAAAAATTAAATCTGTATCACAGAGCATAAAAGCTGCATAAGAAATAGAGTTCATTCGGCTCCCCTTGTGGGACATTTCTTTGAAATGATGCACAAAGTAGAGGAACTAAGATGGTCTGTGGTCTATGTGGTTAGACCGACGAACGATTTGAACCTTGACAGGAGAAAGTTAGCACAGAAAGAAAAAGAATTAATTTTTCTCACAAAAAGTACAGAATTGGGACTGAACGAGAAGAGTGAATAAATAAAACTAACTCTGGCCTCTGCTTTTTTATGTGCAGCCTCTCTAGGATGACTGTGAAGATAAAACGACCAAGAGTAAGGTTTAACAGGAAGTACGAAACAGTCAATGTGGCAAAGCCTGTTTTGTAAGGGAACCCTAAAGATTACCACTCTTATGGGTCCCCCATCCTTGTTCAAATTACTTAATCAGGAATACCAGTACTGGTTGGTTGTCGTGCACACACCCCCATGAATATCATATGATCACGACTACAATGTGGGGAAATGCCGTGGCCCGGCCTGTCTGGTAAGGGAACCCTCAAGATTACCATTCTCACGGGTCCCCGTCCATATTCAAACTACTCAATCAGGAACACCAGTACTGTTTGCCATTGTGCATACACCCCCATAAAATCATTTGAGCTTCATCCACGTTAACCAACAAGATATGCAACATGATCACGTGTGAGTCAGGTACGTTAATTTCGTGGGGTCACACGAACCACGGGTATTTGACTTTAAGGCATAGAGAGACCACGACCCTTTTACTGGCTCATGATGTGTAGATCATCATTCCCTGCTGAGCAGGAGGGGTTTCAAGTCAGTTAGAGCCATAGAACGGTAAATAGTAATCGTGAGAGGTGGAAGGCTGAGCCGCGTTGGTGACCCGCCAGTCGAATAACAAATGACACTAACCATCGAGCTGAAATCATGTAAAGTGAACGTTAGGGAAAAGTGAGCGGCGTAGGATGTTTGGATATTAAAAACAAAACCAACAATACTTACGTAGCGGGAAATATGTGTAAGCCAATGCCGCTGCAGAATGGGCTGCCGACCTCAATGGGAACCACGAGGCTTTCCCGTGCGGTAGGACTATGTAGCAACCACACTTAACTGGGTTAGGTGGGGGCCGAAGGCAAGATAGGTTATGACATAGTTATAAAGAGAAAGAGACCATTAAGGTGCCGCCTCCTGATCACGTGACTAATTGGTCACGTGGGGGGCGAAATCCAATAAAAAGCAAGAGAATTTAATGAAAACAGGCAGAAACGGATACCGGGCGGAGAAAGGAGTGTGACCCGAGAGAGAGTGAGGGGGACAGCCACATGAGAGCAGCGGGTGTAACCCCGGACAAGGCGGCAAGGGCAAGTTTGTTAAAGGTAAGAGCATAAAGCCTTTTGGTGATATCCCCACTCCAATTTTAAATGAACAGCGGTATGAAGAAGAATCACGACCGAGTACCTGATGTGCCTCTCTCTATTTTAGAAAACGCTATATAGAGTCGTCCCATTCCACGTGAGAAAATTAAGAAGATTTATCTAAATGAGGTGCGGCACGGGATAAAGTCAACTATCAAATAGAACAGGAATCCACAAAGTAACCATACTAGGTCAGTATAAAGATATGCATGGCGGTATTGAGCACGATGAACTGACAAATAGAATAAACATCAAGCCAGGCTACACTAATTGGTTTACTTGTGATTTTGTCATAAATAGGAATGCCTCCCAGTTATCGCAGTGTCATCCAGTTGAGAGCCAAGTAAACTCTAACATCAGACAGACTTGGACTTGGAAGAGGATTGTAAATCTAGGGGGGGCCCCCAAAGACGACACATAAGAAGAAGTCAGCCTGTAGAAGGCAAAGCAAATTCATAAACACACTTGGACACCCTAGCTGTACCTTGTGATTGGAGTAATTGATTATAAAGTGGTGAAATACTCAGTCCAATAGCTAAAGATTAGATTATAAGTGATAACAGCATGGGGTTGGTATTGATGTTCCCAAAGGTTGGGAACAGTAAGGATTATCCTGGTTGTATTGTCTTTGTAGGACCTAGTTGCAGACAGGGGTTGAGATGTGAAGATATAACAGATGTAAAGAAGGTGATGGTCTAAGTAATGACACCCTTCCGCTGATGATTGACACATAGCAGGTTGTGCATAATATAAATGTCGACCAGGATATTATCTCGAATATTACATTTCGATTATCCCACACTTGCTTCCCACAGTGTATTCATTTTGAAGGTTGGACCTTAAAGAAAAGTGCGATGGGATCTCATTGAAAGCTGACCCGGCAAGTCTACAAGAAGACTAATACGATTGTGCATTCAATTGAATGTTGTGTAAATTTTACCCCTGAAGAATTTCCTTGTCAATAGTGTGTAAGTGTGTAAGGAATGAAACATGTTGGGTATGGTATGGATGTGCTATGAAAGTAAGCATGAGTTTTAGGAAGAATAAGTGAAAGGATTTTACGGACTGGGTTGCTTGTCTCGACGATAGGGATGAGAATCTTGTAGATCCAGGTTAAGAGATGAATTTTGTTAATTGTTAAATGGTCAACTGTCACATGAGATTAAATGTACACAACGATATTGCATGGTAATGGTGCAGATATTGTGATTTGACATACTATCAGAAATATTCCTTTTTAAAAAAGATTAAAAAATTGGAACTGTGAAGAAGAAAAGATAAAAGAAAAAAAGTTTTTTACTGTTGAAATATGAAAAATAAAATACAATTTTTTGATACAATGTGGTGTAGTATGAGAATGTAATGGTTACTAACCTCATACAGTAAGGTTCAACCAAATATGGACTTGGGGAAGCAAGGGACCGAGTGAACATTGTGTATTGTTTAAGAGTTCTGTTTATAGAGGGCTGTTCACTATCGGTCATAGGAAATATTACCTCTAGTCTCTCTTAAGTTTATCCAAAGATATTAATGCCACAAGCAGTCCCAATTATAGAGGCACAAAGCCTGGTTCATCTTACGCTATGCAGAATAAAACAAACGTTCCAGACATATAGTGTGCAACTGAAAATGGTGGGCCCAGATTTTGTAAAATGCACCAACGACCCAAGAAACATCAATTGTGTGAAGTTACATTATCTGATGGTGAAGGGGCGGAAATATATCAATAAGAAATGGCAGGACAGCACACTACCTTGCTTGGCAGAAGGACTGGTAACATACAGCAAGGAAAGGATAGCACGATGGGTCAACTTCTGGGTGCAAATCTGGACAGAGCATATCACAAAGCTGACGTAGATTGCAAAAAGCCGGTGCACGTGCATAAGAAAGAAGAATATAGACTCTGTTTCCGCAGCAAAGGTACAGTCTTTGTCGGCACAAACAAACATTGTAATAAAACTCTGTTGATCACAGACATGAAGAAAGGAACAGCGGTGCTCATGGATTACTACTGGGTCTGTGGCCGACAAGCTTACTTGCACCTCCCAGCATCGTGGAGGGGCTGTTGTTCGCTGCCCACATTGCACCCAGCACTATTTGTAATCCCAGAAGAACATCTGAAGTGGGTAGTGATGCCTACAGAGGGGCCAACGAGTGTTCCCACAGTGCAGAATGAAGATAAGAGCTTGGTGCCTAGGCAAGAGCCCCACACCCGGCTAGGTAAAGGGCAGTTTCTACAACCACAGAGGATGAAAATATCGAATTACATTTCTAAAGACTCTTCCACATTGCTTGCTGAAATACCAGAAGAATATAGTCTTTTCAGTTCAGCAGAATCCTTTTTTTCCTCTTTAGTCTTGCCGGGAGTGCAGGCTGCAGCTGATGCCAAATGGCTGCAAATCGTGCGGTGGGGACTGGTCCAGAGAATGGGTTCAACCTGATCAAGGTTGAGTTGCAGGCGTTAAGACTTATGACAATGCAGAATTGCTATATACTGGACATGTTAACATCAATGAAAGATGGGGTTTGCAAAAAATGTGATGATTCCTCCTGCACATTTGTACCTTCAGAAGATGCAGAAAATTCATCTTTATCCCACATCATTGCAGCTGTCCATGGCCTGGGTGTTCGTATGAAGAAAGAAGGCGGAATTCAGGACAGTCGTTGGCTGACTATGGCATTTAACTGGGCCTAATCGTGGCTAGGAGCAATCGTGAAGGTATTGATGCCTATCATTGTGTTCATCCTGGTCATTTTCTGCACATGTCAGCTGGTTCTCCGATGCTGTGCCATGGTGGCACCTGATAGTGCAAGAATGATGCTATCAATTGGGGGTTCAAACCACCTCGTGAAACAAAAACATTAAAGTACAAACCGATGTCCCAACGGGTGGCCCGAAGTGTGAAATGTTCCTCATCCCGTATGGAGATGAAGTTGATCCTCTATACCATATGATCATTTCCCCACCTCCTGATCCAGAAAATTACACAGAGGTGTGGGTGGGCCTGGCGGGGGAGAGGAGATGCATTTACATGACTTGTTCACCTGAAGAGTATGCGCGTAGGAGGGAGAGTTTGCAATCAGTGTGCAGGATGTGGGTGCCAGTAAAGAGGAATAAGTCATATGTAGATGTAAAAACTGGAAAGCGGGAGCACAGAACTATTCCAGAATTTGTTACTGTAGAAGTAATGAAAGGGGGAATGTTGGGAAGGGGGCAGCCTGGCTCCCCCAGGCTCTTTCAAGTAAGGCGAGATGCATTAGAAGCACTGTGGTGAGCCAGGGGGCAGGGGGTACAGTGAGAGGGACGCCTTCCCATCCAGCAGAACCCCATGCTAATATAACTAATTATAGTTTAACCATATGGTGTGGCCCAAGGCACAGGCGGCATCACTATTTTATGTATATATTAATAATCATAGGTAGAAGAGGAGGCTTGCATGGTAAATGCGGCATTACATGCATTAGGTCCAAATCCACAAGGCCACAGAAATCTCCAGTCATGCCCAAACTCCCATGAGGACAGTTTGCACCCCGAATTGCCACACAGTTTATTCATGGTTCTTGAAAGTGTTGCAAAGATGTGTCTTTCGCCCAAGAGGAATGTTCCCTATACGGCCGCAATCAGATACTGGCGCCTGGTGTGCATGTTATCTCACTTTGGCCAAAGTATGACCCGGTCCATTCCCGAGTGACCACAAGTTATAGCCCATATAACTGACTAAACCCTAAAATCCCCGAAATCCATGACACCAGGTTTCCTTTGACCACCAACCCCAAAGTGACAAGTCCTGAAATATTCAAAGAGGACGGACAGGGTGTATCGTTGAAGCAGCAATCATGGGATTTGTACTGCAAGGTGCTGGGAGGGATAAATTATAGTTTCAAACGAGGGAGGATACCTTGGGGCCGGATGGCACAGAGGGAGAAAGTGAAATGTGTGTGTGAAGTTTAGAGTGCCCTGGAACCTCCTGTGTATCTGTCTTGAGGCCTGCCAAGTACACAGTATGAGTGATAAACAATCTGAATAGTAGGATGATAAATATTTTGTTTTCTGACCTTCGAAGTGAGAAGACGAACCCTGCAGCACCAACATGATGGAAGATGGACGGACTAGGCTGGGACCAATAAACTGCCATCCCATATTGGTAAAGGCAGCACCCGTATAGGATCCATCCAATCAGCTGTGCAGGGTTTTACTGTATTCACCCCCTAGCGTTTTCCATGCCCTCCCCCCCCCCTGGAGCTTGGTCTCAACTGTACCACTTCATGCACTTGCACTAGGAGAAATGCCATCAGGCCTAGTATGCTAATCTTTATGTTTAGAACATTCGGAAATCTTCAAGGCCAAAGAATGATTACTGTATTACCTTGTTACCTTCCCGCTTTGAAGCGCTTTGAAGCACTTCACCTTGTATAATCGCTATATAAATAAAAATGTAGAAGTCAAGGATTTGTGCAAAATAATCAATTTTTGAGAAGGGGGTCTTCATATTCGCAGCAGAGCGGAGATGGATTTGCCTAGAATCAAACAGTGCAACTGACACAAGCACCAAGAGTGCAGCAAGGTTTACAAACACAGCAGGCGACAATGAGTGTGCCACAAGGGCAGTCGTAGCATTCACCCATGCAGATACAGCAAAGCACGAGTACAGGGCAGTTAATGACTCCTAGAGTAGAGGGTATCACTGTCGATGGAGGAAATCCCTTTACAGGCACAGGGATGAGGCTGTATCCACAATAGGACAGCTCACTGGGGTCTTGATGTGTTCAGTACTATCTGTGACGCCAAATCCTCAAGAGGAACCAAGAGTTGACGTCAATATAGGAGGCAAGTCTTTTTCATTTTTAGTAGACACAGGTGCAACATGCTCATGTATACGAGAGGGAAAGATTTCAATGTCTGGAAATGCCATGAATACTCAGGGTTTCACAGGAGCTACAAGCAGAGTTCCTTTTATTAAAGATTTTCCAGTCTCTATAGGAGAATGTGATATATCGGTGCCATTGCTATATTCAAGGCAGATACGTGTTAATATATTGGGTCAAGATTTAATGACTACATTAAATATGACAATTTTGTTTACAGATGAAGGCATAGTGTGTTCAACACCAGGCATGCATTATTTAAATGTGAATGAATTTATTATGGCATTTGGAATATACGCAATGGTATACGCATTTTGTTAACATGATTGCCAGGTTTAGTGGGCAGAACTATGAGAATACCTGATGAGTTCTTATTCAGGCCAAAGATACTTATGGATGAAGAGGAAGGGTGAATCTCTACTTTGGAATTACAAGCAGCCATAGCGCGAGGAGAAATGGCTTTGCTTGATGGGAATGATTATGATGGCAGACGATGGTGCGCAGTGATTGCCATTGGGGAGGGTACCAGGTTGACTGACGTCACTGATGAGGATATGCTTGGAGATCATCCATCAGATGACGAAGTGATATTTGAGATGAGTATTACTTAGTGGGTAAGAGCAATTAAACGTGAGGTTCCCCAGAAAATGATGCTAGCACAAAAACGTCCTGAGTATTTTGAGGAAGACATTAAGTGCCAGCTTCATTATGGACAACAGGCTCCTATGATGTAGGATTACTAACGGTGGTTGGAGAAGTGAAGATTGAACTGAAACCAGGAACAAATTTACCTCGAGAAAGGCAGTATCCCATGTCTCGAGAGGCAGATGAAGGAATTTTTAAGACAATATCAGCTATGATGGAACAAGGCATTTTAGTGATGTCAGAGTCACTGTGTAATACTGTAATTTATCCTGTCAAAAAGGGGAAAGGGGGGTCGTGGAGGCTAATTCTAGATATGAGGCCAATTAGCCAATGCCTAAATCTGCAACAAACTTGTGTAATATACCTGTTGAGGCACAATATTTCACTGTGATTGATTTGAAAAATGTGTTTTTCTCAATCCCATTGCATAAGGACTCGCAAGATCTGACGTCATTCACGTTCAAACAGACTCGCCAGAAAAGCACTCGTCTACACCAAGGGTACTGTGAGTCGGCATTCATTTTCTGTAGCACCATAGAGGAAAAGTGCAGCCGCAATTCTGTTCAGCTAATGATTATTCTCACTGACAAAGCTATAAGGTTGACAGAGAGAAGTTACAGTACTGTCAACCAGAAGTGTTGTACTTTGCCCAGTTAATTCCGCATGAAGGAAAGAAGGTTACTCCTGAAAGAGCTGAGGCTATTTTGAAAACAGTAAAACCACCGACGATAAAGCACATGCAGAGATTTTACTTTGTAACTATGTGAGAGCATAGGTCTTTGATTATAGCACATACATAAGGCCCTTATTGCAAGCTCTGAAGAAAGCAGAGGCAACTCAGGACGAAATTGTTTGGACTGAGGAGATGGAAGACAGATTTGATGAACTGAAAAAGGCAATTTGTACTGCTCCAATTCTAGGGATCCCTAATTATGCTGAGGAATTCTTTTTGTTTTTGCACACGGATTGTACTGTTATAACAGCAGTCCTCACGCAGATAACCACGTTGTGGTACACATAGTACAGTGGGATTCTGGACCCAGTAATGAAGGGTCATGCTGTCATGATCCCTGCTTCCAAGGGGTCAGGACCTGCCCCACGACCTTGGAAGCAGGCCCATGACTCTGATCCCAGGAACCAGCCAGTCCCTATAGGGACCCTCTGGACCTTGTCCTGGCGCCAGTGGCGCCAGGCTCATGATGGTGACTGGTCCCGGCACAGGAAGCGCCGGGCTCATATTGGATAAGAGTGCTTGGTGGACCTACCTGTAGCAGACCATGCTGCTTACTTACCAGCTAACTGGTCTCCAGATCCTTCTCTGCCTGGAACTACTTTTTCTGTCTGGGTGGAGCAGGAGCCACTCCCTGGAAGCAGAACACAGGAACTCTTTTAGAAATCTGGAACTCTTTTCTTACCTGGGTGGGGCCGTGGAAGGAGACGCCTAAGCACTACAGAAGGCTATTTAAACCACACCCGATTGGTTTCACGTGCTTCGCGTTATTCTGCATCTGCAGCAGGACGCTCACCGTGTCAGCTCCAGGAAACCTCCAGCTCCAGATCCTGTGAACACGAAATAACCTGCTGGAATCCAATCTTCAGTCTTCTTCAGTCTTCTGCAGCTCCTGCAAAACAAAGGCACAGGTTAGGTTAAAGTAAAGGCAGTGAATCTACTTACCTAATCCAACGGCAGCATCCAAGGCGCCTTTTTCTGCCTTTCTCTTCCGGCATCCGACATCTGCAAAGAGAGAGAACATCGGTCAGTAATATTCAACTACAAGTTCTGCTTACCTGTGTTACGCCCGTTCCAACTCAGCTCGCGCTGCATTCCGGCACCTGCAAGGCAAGATACATCGGTTAGTAACGCTTAGTTACAAGACTGCTTACCTGTGTTATGCTCGCTTTCAATCTGTTCGCGCTGCACCTCAGCACCTGCAAAGACTAAAGAGACATTACGGAGCATTCTCCAGCGCTAGTGCAGTCTTTCTACTTACGTGCCATTAGAAGGATAATCTTCATCGTCACAGCATCTGAAAAGGGAAAGACATAGACTTTACATACTTAAGACTTTTGAAAGAGAGAAAACAAAGCAAATGGAACTTTAATACTTGCAAGGCACGCTCGTGCATTAACGGCGTCTTCGCTCTCAGCAAATCCTCTGCTATCAAGAGGCAGAGCTCGCATCCAGTGAAGTAACTGGATCCAGCGCCCCTGCATAAGACGCAGGATGGCGAGCCCGGCATTTACCTATATAAGGTAAGCGCAATATCAACCCAGTTCCACGGGGAAAGGAAGGGCGAGAGGGGCTAGGAACTCTCCGAACCTTCCAAACACTAATACCTTGGTTTACCCTTGCAGACATCTCTCTCTTCAGCTTAAACTGTCGGTGGGAAGGGGGCCCAGTCCGGGAGCAAAACGAACCCTGCGCCTAACACTGAAGACAATATCCTCGCCAGATCAAGACCCGCGCCTCCGGGGGAACCAGGTGAGCGTTACAAAACGCGAAGCCTTACCACAAAATTCCCGCCCAGGCGCAATGGAAACTTCAGACACAGACCAGTTGGCCCAATTACTCAGGGAGTTGAGGGCGGAAGTACACGCTGCACGTCAGGAAACAAATGCCCTAAGGAGGGAGTTAGTGGTCTCCAAAGAGCGAACAGACGATTTGGCTAGACAATTGCTGCAAGCCCAAGCTGGACAAACTCCTCTACCAACCCCAAGTGGGGGCCACGCTCCTCCAGCTTCCTCGAATCCGGTACAAATCAATCTACCAGGAAATATACCTTTGACTCCGCCCGAACGCTTTTCAGGTGATTCAAAAAGGTTTGCTGTGTTCTTCAATCAATGTCGCTTGCACTTTTTGTGCAGACCCGCCGCTTTTCCAACGGACCAGGCTAAAGTGGCCTTCGTGCTCTCTTATCTCAGTGGCAGTGCCGCAGATTGGTCTGTTCCTTTAGTGTCTAAAGATGACCCCATTCTCCATAACTTCCAGGACTTCCAAGCCAGTATGGAGAAACTGTTCGCAAGGCACTATCAGGGACAGGCCTTGGACAATGAACTTCTTTCACTGCGACAGGGCAACCAAGATCTTCTGACTTATATTGCATCATTTAACAGACTAGTGGTGGAAACCGGATGGCCGGAGGATAAGAGGATCACACTGTTTTACAGAGGTCTGCGTGGGGAATTAAAAGACGTTCTGGCTCAAGTGGTAAATCCTCCACAAGACTGTTCCGAATATATCGATCTGGTAGTGCAATTGGATCATCGACTACAGGATCGGAAAGCCGATCGATCCAGATTTGAAACCCGACTTTTTTCAAGGCCGCAAAGTTCTACGAAAGGAACTGATTCCGTGGAACCCATGCAAATAGGGGGTGTAAAAGGACCTTTAACCCAAAAGGAGAGGGAAAGGAGGAGACAACTGCAATTATGCCTCTATTGCGGAAACTCAGGGCACTTTCTTCGAGATTGTCCAGTGAAGCCCAAGAAGAAGATAGTAGGGGCGTCTGATAAAGGTACCGAGAATTCTGAGCCGGGAAACGACCTCGCCCGGCAAGTGTAGAGGTCCGCTTGCCGAGCGTTAAAACCAGTTCTTTGACCTCGCATTTCATCATGCCCATGGTCCTCGTGAGTCCTGAACAACCTAATCGTATGCATGCCATTAAAGCATACATTGATAGTGGCGCAATCGGGAATTACTTGGACTGTGAGCTGGCCGCCAGGATGAATCTATCGCTTTGTCCAAAGACGGTGAAAGACGTCATTACCACCGTGGATGGGACGGAAATAGCTTCCGGACCCGTAACTCACACCACCATGGAAGTAACGTTAGTAAGCCAAGATGGGCATCAAGAGAAGATCGTGTTTGATGTGATCAAGGCCCCTCAGTTTCAAGTCATCTTGGGAGTTCCTTGGTTGGAGAAACACAATCCTCAAATTGATTGGCGAGCAAAGACAATCCGGTTTCCAGAATGCGCTTCTACCTGCTACCCTCAGCTCTCCACCAAACTAGCTGCAACTGGTTCTGAGAGTCCGCAACTGCCTCCTGAATACCAGGAATTCCAAGATGTCTTTCGGAAGGACCAAGCTAATTCTTTGCCTCCCCACAGATCATACGACTGTCAGATAGACCTGATTCCCAGATCCACTCCTCCGTGCAGTCGGATTTATGCCCTTACTGAACCTGAAAATCTCCACCTAAGGCAATATTTGGACCAGTACCTGGCTAACGGATTCATCCGTCCTTCGAAGTCCCCGGCCTCCTCAGCTCTGTTCTTCGTGCCAAAAAAGGAGGGAGACTTAAGAACGTGTATAGACTACCGTGCCCTGAACCAGATTACAATTAAGAACAGGTATCCATTGCCATTGATCCCAGAACTACTTGACCAAGTCAAATACGCCTGCATATATACTAAGTTAGACCTCAGAGGAGCCTACCATTTGGTGCGAATAAAGGAGGGCGATGAATGGAAGACGGCCTTTCGTACCAAGTATGGACTGTTCGAGTATCAAGTGATGCCCTTCGGGTTGTGTAACGCACCGGCCGCATTCCAGTTCTTTATGAATGACATGCTCCGTGAACTCATTGATGTGTGTGTAGTTGTATACATTGACGACATTCTGGTTTATTCGTCCTCTGAGGCAGAACACCGAAAACATGTAACCGCAGTACTGGAGAGGCTCCGCAAACACAAACTTTTTGCAAAATTAGAGAAGTGCGTCTTTCATGTTACTGAGGTCGAATTTCTGGGATTTATTTTGTCACCTAACGGAGTTCACATGGACTCGAGGAAAGTAGATGCAATAATCAAGTGGCCCTCACCATCATCTGTAAAAGGGGTTCAAAGTATGTTGGGCTTCGCCAACTTCTATCGCAGGTTTATTCCAGACTTTTCTCGGGTGGTCCAACCCATTACAGCTCTCCTCAGAAAAAACAAACGTTTTGAATGGTCTACCGAGGCAGAACAAGCCTTTCAGGAGCTAAAGACTAAATTTACCTCCGCCCCGATTTTAAAACATCCCCGCCCGGAACTACCTTACATCGTAGAGACCGATGCCTCCAGCCTTGCTATGGGAGCAGTGCTTTCACAAAGAGATCCAGAAACCAACCAGTTGCACCCCGTGGCGTTTTGGTCTCGCAAATTATCAGCCCCAGAAATCAATTACACCATTACCGATAAGGAACTGTTGGCTATTAAGTCCGCCTTTAAGGCCTGGCGGCATTATCTCTTATCTCTCTAGGACTAAACGACCCTGACGACAAATCAGCACAAGCCATAGCTAACATGCTAGATGAACACAGCCTAATCCAAAGAGTGCTCACCCCCACCCATAATAAAGGTAGGACCTTGGACTGGATCGCCACTCTAAACTGCGACACCATCATTACCAAAACCACTCCCCAGCACTGGACAGACCATTACCTCATTGACTTCACCTTATCTCTTAATAGAGAAGTCAACAAAGGAAAAATCATGGCACCACCACTACCCACTAGAGCAAAAAAAAACATAACCCCAGACAACCTCCTACCACTACTACTGCCAACCCTCAATGCTCTCCCCGACAATCTAAAACCAGAACTCCTAGTAGAAAACTATAACAATACCATAAAAAAAGGACTAGACATCATTGCCCCTCTAAAACTGCAAAAAAGCAAACAACAAGCCCACCTGAACACCTGGTTCACCCCACATCTGAAAGAACTTAGACTGCACAAAAGGAAACTTGAAAGCCAATGGCACAACTCCCCTACTGAAGAGAACAAATCACAACTCAAACTTTGTGCAAACAACTACAAAAAAGAAATTCTACTCACAAAAAAGAAACTATTCAATGAAAGAATCGAAAAATCGAGCTCCAACACCAGAGAACTATTTGCTATACTAAGGGAATTAGAATCCCCTATACCCCCACCAGACAATATAATTAAGGATAAAGCATGGTGCACCAGCGTCCAAAACGCCCTAACTAATAAAATCAAAAGTCTCCAAACCAAAATCGCTCTGAAAAAAGACTCTCTCACCACCAATGAAGCATCTCCCAGCAACCACGACAAAACAGCCAACCGTCCAGGCCATAATCTCTTCAGATTTACCAAAATATCTATCCCAGAAACAGAAAAAATTATAGCCTCACTTAAACCATCTAACTGCAAAGGCGACAACTGCCCTCCCCAAATAATCAAGGATGCTGCTAGGGATCTAGCCCCCTTCATAACCAAGCTGATCAACGCATCCTTCTCCTCCAACACCATACCAAGCAACCTCAAAGAATCTTGGGTCCTGCCTCTCCTCAAGAAGCAAACCCTAGACCCCGCCATTCCCACCAATTACAGGCCCATCACCACGGTGCCATTCCTGTTAAAGATAATAGATAGAGTAGCATACCTGCAGATTCAGCAATATCTTGAAACTCACAAACTACTAGGCACCCACCAATCAGGCTTCAGACCGAAGCACGGCACCGAGACAGCCTTAATCGATCTTAAAACCCAGATCAATGAGATTAACGACAAAGGGAACACTGCCATGTTACTACTCCTCGACCTGTCGGCAGCATTTGACCTGGTGGATCACGCAGTCCTGTGCGAACACCTGGCCTCAGCAGCCCACTTCTCGAAAGCGGCCATAGCCTGGATCCAATCATTCCTGGACAACCGAACTATGAGGGTCTTCTCCACCCTAGCCTCAGCAGACCCCATTAAAATAACCTGTGGGGTGCCCCAAGGCTCCTGCGTCTCTCCCACCCTCTACAACATCTTTACCAAGCCCCTATTTGACAAGTTGGACAGACTGGGTGTCTCATATACCAATTATGCAGATGACACCCAGATCCTCATACCCCTCTCAGGCAACTACGCTTCAGATACGGCCTTGGTAAACAAAATATATCTCATCATTCAGGCATGGATGGCCACACACGGTCTATGTCTAAATGATGAGAAAACCGAAATCCTGCTCCTCGGATCCAATACCAATCTCAAAAAACTCAGCTCTAACTATAAGGCCTTCAACATTGATGGCAATACCATCACAGTGGCCAAAACAGTGAAAACACTAGGCTTTCACCTTGATGCAACCATGTCACTAAAAAAACAAGTCAACTCACTAGCATCCTCCACCGCCTACACATGCAAGCTAATTAGGGCATGTAGAGCCTTCCTCACCCAAACTAGCTGCATCATCATAGCCAACGCCCTAATACTATCCAGACTGGACTATTGCAACGCCATGTACCTAGGAGCCAACAAATGCATAACCAACAAACTACAGACACTACAAAACAACGCTCTCAGAACAGCCCTCAACCTACCCTCTAAGGAACACATCTCCAACAAAAGAAGAGAACACAAATGGCTTAAAATCCATGACCGCATCTCCCTCAAAACGGCATCACTCACCCACAAATGCTTAAACAACGCAGCCCCCCCCTATCTCGCATCCAGAATAAAGAAAAAAACGTCCACCCGCCCCACCAGATCGATCAATTCCTACTGCCTGCAGGTACCCAATTTCAGACAAAAGAAAACCGGCGGCAGCAGCTTCCCTGTCCTGGCAGCCCAACACTGGAACGCCCTCCCACTCCACATTAGGACAGACCAATCCTACTATAGCTTCAGGCGAAACACCCTCACTTGGCTGCGGGCCAATGATCCTCACGACTAACCCTGCCATCTAATCTGATCATGCCAATGCTATAACCTGACTACCATGCACAGCCTTAAATTTGTAAATATGTAAATGCAACCGAACTGCTCCTACGCACAGTATTAATATGTAAATTTGTAAACCTTCGCTCAATTATATGTATATATGCACATCCCACACAATGTAACTGTAAATGCAATGCACTTTTTCTCATGCCTATCTTATTCTGTAACCAAGTTTTTAAGTAATCCTATCTTCCTGACCTCTGTTGCGCCCTGTTACCTCTGGGTTTTGCGCGCTATACTAAATAAATAAACAAACAAACAAACAAACATCTCTTAGGAGCCCGACACACAGTCACTGTCATTACTGACCATCGTAATCTACAGTATCTTAAATCAGCCAAAGCTCAATCCTCCAGACAACTTCGCTGGGCATTGTTTTTTGCCGAATTTGATTTTATAATCACCTACCGACCAGGCAATAAGAATGGTAAAGCGGATGCCCTCTCTCGAATCGGAGTAGAGGAACACATGGTTAACCCCGAGCTCGTACCTATTATTCCTGAACAAAGAATCCTGGGTTTGATCAGCATGCAATCCATTGAAGAAATTGAAACCCAGGTTAAACAACTTGTAACTCCAACGGACATACAAAAATGGCAACTTCAGGGGGAAGACTTCACAGTAAAGAACGACTTATTATACTTCAAGGAACGACTTTATCTACCCTGTACCAGCTTACAAACTCAAGTCATCTCTTGTTATCACGACTCCTTAATGGAAGGACACCCGGGTATGGCCAAGACCTCGGAAAAGGTCAAGCGTCACTTTTGGTGGCCATCTTGGAGAAAAGACATCAGAAACTTTGTCATGTCCTGTGGAGTGTGCGCCCAGAACAAGAGTCCTAAGGAAAAACCAGCAGGCCTCTTACAACCACTTGAAATTCCACCTCATCCCTGGCACACCCTTTCCATGGACTTTATCACCGACTTACCTCCCTGTTCCGGATACAATACAATCCTGGTAATCGTAGACTTATTTTCAAAAATGGCACATTTCATCCCACTAAAGGGGTTACCGTCAGCAGCAATCCTGGCTCGAGAATTTCTTGAAAACATCGTTCGGTTGCACGGCTTTCCTTCAGTTTTAATCTCAGACAGAGGAAGTCAATTCATCTCCCACTTCTGGCGGAGTTGCTGTCGGTTAGCTCAAATTGATGTGAGGCTTTCCACCAGTCTCCACCCACAAACCGATGGTCAGACCGAAAGGACCAATCAGACTTTAGAACAGTACCTACGCTGCATGCTGCAACAGACAGGAGGAACTTGGAAGGACATCCTTTGAATAGCCGAGTACGCTTACAATAACTCAGTCCACTCTGGAACCGGAAAGACCCCGTTTTTTCTTTTGTATGGTAATCATCCTCGAACCTCTAACCTGGACCCACCTCAGGATCTTGGAACACCAGCAGTTGACCACCTACATTCAACCATCACCCAAGCCTTCAAGGAAGCTACTACCCACCTTCAAAGGGCCAAGGAACAATACAAGAAAGGAGCAGATCAACATCGAAAGGAAGCCCCTCAATATCAAATAGGAGATCAAGTCTGGTTATCCACCAAATATTTACCCCTAAAGGGACCACGCACCTTTAAGCCAAGATACCTGGGACCCTACTCTGTTACTGCCATAATAAATCCAGTAGCGGTCAAGTTGGATTTACCCCCTCGCATGAAAATGCACCCAGTCTTCCATGTTTCACTACTAAAACCTGTTCAACCAGAAACCCGATTGACTAAATCTCCTGAACCTATCCTAGTTGACGGAGAACTTGAGTTTGAAATCAAAAATATCCTGGATTCCAAGATCTCCAAATCAAAACTACACTACCTGATTGACTGGAAAGGCTACGGCCCCCAAGAAAGATCTTGGGAACCTACAGAACATGTACACGCTCCCCGACTAATCAAGAAATTTCATCGGACATTTCCTAACAAACCAAGACCTCCGGAGAAGTCAACCTTGGGAGGGGCCTTGAGGGGGGGTGCTGTCATGATCCCTGCTTCCAAGGGGTCAGGACTTGCCCCACGACCTTGGAAGCAGGCCCATGACTCTGATCCCAGGAACCAGCCAGTCCCTATAGGGACCCTCTGGACCTTGTCCTGGCACCAGTGGCGCCAGGCTCATGATGGTGACTGGTCCCGGCACAGGAAGCGCCAGGCTCATATTGGATAAGAGTGCTTGGTGGACCTACCTGTAGCAGACCATGCTGCTTACTTACCAGCTAACTGGTCTCCGGATCCTTCTCTGCCTGGAACTACTTTTTCTGTCTGGGTGGAGCAGGAGCCACTCCCTGGAAGCAGAACACAGGAACTCTTTTAGAAATCTGGAACTCTTTTCTTACCTGGGTGGGGCCGTGGAAGGAGACGCCTAAGCACTACAGAAGGCTATTTAAACCACACCCGATTGGTTTCACGTGCTTCGCGTTATTCTGCATCTGCAGCAGGACGCTCACCGTGTCAGCTCCAGGAAACCTCCAGCTCCAGATCCTGTGAACACGAAATAACCTGCTGGAATCCAATCTTCAGTCTTCTTCAGTCTTCGGCAGCTCCTGCAAAACAAAGGCACAGGTTAGGTTAAAGTAAAGGCAGTGAATCTACTTACCTAATCCAACGGCAGCATCCAAGGCGCCTTTTTCTGCCTTTCTCTTCCGGCATCCGACATCTGCAAAGAGAGAGAACATCGGTCAGTAATATTCAACTACAAGTTCTGCTTACCTGTGTTACGCCCGTTCCAACTCAGCTCGCGCTGCATTCCGGCACCTGCAAGGCAAGATACATCGGTTAGTAACGCTTAGTTACAAGACTGCTTACCTGTGTTATGCTCGCTTTCAATCTGTTCGCGCTGCACCTCAGCACCTGCAAAGACTAAAGAGACATTACGGAGCATTCTCCAGCGCTAGTGCAGTCTTTCTACTTACGTGCCATTAGAAGGATAATCTTCATCGTCACAGCATCTGAAAAGGGAAAGACATAGACTTTACAGACTTAAGACTTTTGAAAGAGAGAAAACAAAGCAAAAGGAACTTTAATACTTGCAAGGCACGCTCGTGCATTAACGGCGTCTTCGCTCTCAGCAAATCCTCTGCTATCAAGAGGCAGAGCTCGCATCCAGTGAAGTAACTGGATCCAGCGCCCCTGCATAAGACGCAGGATGGAGAGCCCGGCATTTACCTATATAAGGTAAGCGCAATATCAACCCAGTTCCACGGGGAAAGGAAGGGCGAGAGGGGCTAGGAACTCTCCGAACCTTCCAAACACTAATACCTTGGTTTACCCTTGCAGACATCTCTCTCTTCAGCTTAAACTGTCGGTGGGAAGGGGGCCCAGTCCGGGAGCAAAACGAACCCTGCGCCTAACACTGAAGACAGTATCCTCGCCAGATCAAGACCCGCGCCTCCGGGGGAAGCAGGTGAGAGTTACACATTTCCCTTGTGAACAATCTTTGTCTGCCGCTGTGTTCACCATTGAAAAAAAGTAGCTAGCATAGTAATGGGGTGTTCCATGACGTTATTGGTTGAACATGCATTATTTGCCATTTTGGAGATACCTAAGGGTACGTTTACTTCTCACAGGGCTTCTGCTTCTGAAGTGGTCATATCGAATCTGGCGATTAAAATAGTTCAATGCAGAATAGTGAATCCTGCCATAGTTGTAGCTGAACCACTGGCAGAAGACGAGCATGTACATGATTGTTTGAACTGTGAAGAGTTCTATGAGATTCCGAGAGTAAAGGAGAATGCATTGGCAGCTGGGGAGATTCTTTTTATTGATGGTTCTTCAAGAATTTAATCAAAGTAATGGACAAAGATATACAGGTGCCGCTGTGGTGAAGCACAGGGCCAATGGGGAATTTGAAGTGTTGGTAGGCGCACGGCTGCCATCTCACTTTTCAGCACAGGCTGCAGAATTAGTGGCGCTGATTGTCGCGCTCGAGAATCACGCAAACCAGGAAGTAACGGTGTACAGTGACTCTGACTACGTGACGTCAACGGTGCACGCAGGACCAGCGCACTGTAAAAGGAGGGGCTACTCCTGAGCCGATCACACTCCATTGCAGCATGCAGACCTATTGGACAGGCTTATAAAAGCACTACAACTCCCAGTAGCCATTGCAGTCAACAAATGCTCAGCTCACACTAAGAGATCAGATTTTATTTCACTGGGAAATGAAAGAGCAGACGAAGAAGCTAAATGAGTTGCACATTCGTATGACATTATGTCATTTGATACACCAAATGTGAATGAAAGCATGGTGGTGGTGATGAGTGTGTCAGAAAGCTATAACAATCTGTCTAGAACTAAATTGATAGATATCCAGGGGGAAGCACCCCAAGATGAGAAGTACGTATGGACGCAAAGAGGGTGTTCTTTAAACCATTCTGAAGCAATGTGGTGACAAGACAGTACTGGTAAGCCAGTGATGCCTGTAGCCTTATTAAGGGTGGTGTTGGACCAGCTGCACTACCCTGCACACACAACTAGAGAGAACCTCACTGCAACTATTGCAGAGGACTGGTTCATTCCAAATTTGGTAGAGCACGTTGCATTCTATGAAGTGAATTGCATCATTTGTCAAAAGTTTACTGATGGGAAAACATTGTGCACGATCAGAGGAGTTATTCCTAGACCTAGTGGCCCTTTTCAGCATTTGCATGTCGACTATGCGACATGCTGCAAGTATGCAATGGATATAGATTTATGATTGTAGTGGTATGTCCTTTCTCAAGGTGGATTGAGGCTGGACCATGCACTCACGCAGACTAAACCTGTGCAGTCACATGTTTAGTACGAGAAGTGTTTCCTAGATGGGGAATGTGTGAAGTATTAAGATCAGATAATGGTCTCATTTTGTTAACCCAGTCTTTGAGCAAATAGGCTTGTTGCCTGGCATAAATCACAAGTTCTCATTGGCTTATCACCCGCAAGCGAACAGTGTCTGTGAGAGACTCAACGGCTTGCTTAAGGAAAGAATAGCCAAATTGAAGCTTACATTGAAAAAAGGATGGTTGCATTGCCTACCACTGGCATTGTATGCGTTGAAAATCAACCAGGGTCAGACCATCATCTCACCCCGCTCAAAATAGTGACAGGGAGGCGGATCAGAACACCTCTCACACCTTCAGCTAGGGTTAGAAGTGATGCCCACTCTACTGCAGAACTGTTAGGAAAGGAGTTACGTGACTATCTTATTTGTTTGGCTTCAAGTATCTCTGTCATTTCAGATCAGCTCAAACGAAAAGGGTGTGGGGCAGTGCAGAACACAGAAGAAGATGCTTCAACAAGAGGAATTAAAGAACTTCTCTTCCCCAAACTATTCCCCAGAGATGCGGTCCTAATCTGCAATCATACTCGAAAGTGGCACAAACCTCGCTTCAACAGGCCTTTCATTGTAGAGGACGTCACATCATCTTCAGTCAAGGTGCAAGGCAAACACGCTTGGACTTTTCCAGGTGACATAAATATCTATGCTGGAGAACCCTCTACGCACCCACACCCATCGGAAGCAGGCATTGGGGAAGAAACACAGCACGTGCAGACTAGATCTATGGTTACGAATAAGGACGCAGAACTTGCTGAATAAAGATAAAGAATTTATTGAACTGTGGCTTTGTTTGGGACACTCTTTTCAGTCACTAAAAAAAGAGTTAAGAGAAGTTATTGCACTCTTGAGCCACGGGAGTTTGGTGACTTTGGACTGAGGCATGCTTAAGCCTTGATTGAAAAGAAAAATGATATTTCAGATCTGCAGTTTATTTTGGACAACTGGAAAAGAGAGCAGTATCCAGATTCATTTCTCACTGAGTTCCTGTTTAGAGGCATGCATGGTGGTGTCTAATGACATTTCAAGGATCGTTCTTGCAGTTTTTGTGTTCATACTGCGCACATACCCTGCACTTGTGAGGAGAACTACTACAGTTCATGTTTTCTTGCAAGATCCTAAAAATGGTCCGATTGTGAGAAGATTGCTCATAGCAATTGCTGAGTTGATTCTCCAGCTTCCTGAGTTCAGTGGGGAAAACACAAATGCCCCTATCACCGGATAATGCACACAGACTGTTCAGGTTAGTCTTTTATTACCTGATTGAAGAATGCCTGCATCTTGTTGGAAGACAGACTGATGTCAGAACATTCTTAAGAGACCCAAGGAATAATGCAGCTCTTAATGAAATTTTGAGAGATATTATAATTCAAGTGAACGGGTACTCCAAAAGAAAATTAAAAAACGAATGAGACTTTTCCTTCGATGGACAGATCTGAGATCCATTGGGAAAAAGAACTCTTGTTTCATGCTGTAAGAAAATCATCATGTCGTCTGGTGAGAGGCCAATTTGTGGAATTCACTGGGAATTTGTGTTAATCATTCAGTAAGCAACCTACTAACTGAGAAAATTTACAGAACCGATTGAGCAGCTTCCAGAGTTGCATAGGGTTGCCCTATTAAAAAGAGTTTTTCCTTCCTTAAAAAAGAAAACTGGCCAGCATTAGTAGCAATATCGTTGTGCCAGATACTGAGAGATGTTCACGATGCATCAAAAGTCGTTGCTGTAATATGACGTATCTTTGCGTGATTTATGCTTGCATTTTGTTTATAGTGATTTTGCTTTCATTCACGGTGCGTACGTTTTATTATATAGACGTAAATGGAGCGAGAACTCCTGTGAATCTTCCTGAACAGAAGGAAGGTACAAATGTGGCAACTACAAGGCAGCCGAGAGCTTATGTGATTGTTCCTACTTTAGAGATACTCACAAGAGCACCTGGCCCTGTAATGAATGAACTTGGGTTACCTTTTAGAAGGATATCATGACTAGAGATTATGCTAGACATTTTTATGCTGAAAAGGTATGTTGACAGAATGAAGCTTCTGAAATTTTCTCCCACACAAATAGTACACGTAAAAACACCAAGTCAACTGACAAATGTTTCTGTAATTGGTCCAGTGAGAAGAAGCTATACTGACATACTTTATGAGATGATAATAGAAACTCACAAGAGAAGAATGAGATCTAGGAGAAGTGGAAGGGAGAATGATCATGTACTGAATGATTACCTGGATAGTACAGCACATTTGGGGAACAACATATGGTATCAGCATATGAAGAGAAGTCAGAAGGACTTTAGAGGAGGAATGCTTTGTATATGCACTCCTGCCTTATAGAATGGGGAAGTCTAAAATCTTCATCGCTATTGAAATAGGCATCCAGACAGCACATTGTCTATCAGACATAGCACTATGCCTGACAAGAGGCTCATGGGCCAAGATGCCTATCTCAAATGGGAACTAAATGAATGGATCCAGATGAAGACGACCATGTCCAGGACACAAAGACATGAAGCAGAGCTCACACAAAGAATCACGTGATCAGATATGAAAAACCTGGTGTGAAAGGATCTGGAATCAGATGGGAAGTAAACAAGAAACTTAAGGATCCAAGAAAATCTGCAGAAGAAGTCCTTAGATGGAAAAACAGAGGCTAGATGCAAATGTGGGGATCAGTGCTATCTCCAGATGGCTGGGAAGAGGGAGTGGCTATCTGCAGAGCCTTGGTGGTCATTGGTTGCTATAAACCAGCCATTGACATAGTGAAGAATGGATGCAAACCATTATGGCCGATACTTGCTAAGCTACTGACCTGGGTCGAAGACAGAGGAGGACCCTTGCAGATAGTGCCTTTGGAAAGTTCAAAGCTGTGCTTCAGAAATAATGGCACAAGAAAGATTGGAGTGAACCAGAACTGTGGTGGAATTTTTGATGTACCAGGAATGAAATTTGGAACAGCAGTGATCATGGATCACTATTGGACTTGTGGATCCAGAGGATATAAGAAGCTACCCGCAGATTGGGGAGGATGATGTTCACTGGTGAATGTTCATATTCCAGCATTGGTGATTCGGAAAAGTGACCTGAATATTGGTGAATTTCCAAAAGCAGATGCACACTTAAGGAAGAAGAGATCTACTGAACTTTTGAATAGAGTAAAGAGAGAGAACTATTTCTCAGCAAAGTCAAAAGAAGCTTTTGATGCTATTCCCCATGAACATAGACTGTTTAGCCAGACAGCTTCAGTCTTCACATTGATCTTTAGGCCGGATGTCCAGTTTGGCGCAAATACCAAATGGCTGCAGATTACCAGATGGGAATCGCTGCAAACGATTAATACAACTATAAAAGGATTCAATGCTATCAAGGAGGAGCTGGGAGCCATACGACTGATGACCCTCAAGAACAGATATGTCCTAGACATGATCACAGCTATGGATGGAGGTGTTTGTGCCAATATCGGAGAATCATGTTGCACATTCATACCTTCTCATGACGACGAAAATGGAACATTGACGATGGCTATAGGGATGCTAATGTAGCTACATGTCCAGATGGTAGACGAAGTAGGGATATTGCTTATGACAGTTGGTTTGGATGACTCTTTTCCTGGGTTCCACAATGGATGGCAGATATGTTTAAGTTCTTTGGAGCCCTGATCATGTTGGTGTTGCTTGGATTTTGTGTAGTCAAGATAATAATTACACAATGCAAGAAGACAGCAAAGAACGCCATATGGATGAAAATCATGATCAGTGTTGAATCAGGATGGAAGACCAAAGAGTTGACAGACGAAGAAATCAGAGACTTTGTAAAGGCCAGTATCCAAATTCCTGTATTTAAAGAACCATAAGAAGTATGTGGGAAGATGGATCTACTGCAGTCCAAGCGGACAATGCATGCTCATGACTTGGAACAAGGATGAGCATGTGAAATCAGCAGGATGCCTGAAGGATGTCATAAAGATATGGATCCCAAAGAAGCATTTCTTCAGACAAGGATGTCTAGGAGTGAATGATGATGGGAGAGTGGTCGATGAATCGCCCAGAGGGGGGAGTGTAGAGGAGCAGCCAAGTACCCCCACCTTAACCACTTCACCCATATTGCCTATATGTTGGGAGCCAGAGTGTGAGACACGTGCAGTACCAGTAAGAATACCAATACCTAAGAGAATCCTGGAAGCAAGGTTCCCATTGAGAAATCCAGAGCTGCATATGAGACAATGTGATGGCCATTTGAATGAAATCCCAAAAGAAGCAGAGCAAATGAATGGCCAAGATGAACGGTGACGTCATGCAGAATCGAGCTGACATGCGTAGAGGAGATGCAGAGACAAGAGAATTAAGATATTCTATAAGGCATCAAGAAAGAATCAAGGATAAGTGACATCTTGGGATCAAGGTGAAGAAGCTTATGCCATGGAAACAATGAAGATATCAAGTTGTTTTACACATGTACAGATGCAGAGAAATGCAAGCTGACAAAGTGTTCTTGAGGCTAGCTAAGTAGTGAATAAGTTGCGGCATGCACCAATATATACATATATGCATAAAGAATACGGATGGATGTTTCCACTATGTGTTATAGCAGAATTGGAATGGAAAAGGAAGGCCAAATTTTCAGTGTGTTGCAGTAAGGAAAACAAGTGAATTAAAAGTGAATCTTGGAAAGGCAACGCTGGATGAGCCATGAAGCCAAGCCAAGAAGCCAAGGTCTTATCAGGCTGGAGCGAGCAGGCATTGGATAAAAATCGTGTGAAAGAACAAAACTCCTTTTGAGAAGGCATGAACCAAACAAGGAAGATGTCAGAGGTCTGTTAGAAAATTGTATTTTAATACACAAGAAGCACAAAATCATGGTCTATAGTCACGTGGACAGATGAAGTTGGAAGGACAAGATGGTCACACCTACGCATGAGGGCAGAGCGTGCCTTCACTCCCTGAATTCTCCAGAGCTAAGAACACTCCCAAGGACAAGTTCAAAAGTCTTAATAGCCAGCAGACCATTGAGGTGATGATAAATGGATATGCTAATTGGTGGGAAGCACTGTTTTAGACAAGCTCACCAGCACCTGGAAGTCCAATCTGCGTGCTGCTATATGTAGGTGGAAAAGTACTGACAAAGAATAGAGTGCCAACCAATTGTAGGGCACCACGTAATTAGGGGTCCTATAGATTGTGTAACCAATAGGACGTTGTGTATTTAATGATGTCCATAGTAGCCATTTTTGAGGGGAGGGCTTAGTTGCCCCACCTGATGTTAAGAAGCCTATCACTTTCACTCTTTGTCCCATACTAGTATAGAGTGTAAACGTAGATAGTTCCTTAGACCCAATCACATTTGCCACTAGGTTTTAGTAGTTTTCCATGTAGGATGACGTTAGAAAAATGCAGGTTGAACGTCACATATGATGATTTTTTGCTATATAAGATTCCTTTTTTCTGGAATGCATTGAGAGAAATTGCTATGCGACGTCAGATGATTTCCGTTGTACTCCCTGTTTTAGATAATTGATATTAAAGCAGTTATTCTTTTTGTCAACTACCCGAGTCATTTGTTTTGATTATTGATGTATGAATAAACTCTGCATCCCCATCCATCTGAAGGGTATTGCTACTCATCTTAAAAGGCTGGAGATCACCCAGTTCAATGGAGTATTCCTTTTCCAAGATAATGTATTGATATGTAGTAGAAGTGAAAAGGAACATGATGTCCTACTTGAGCGAGTTCTAGATATCTTGGAAAGGAGGGGCATCATGTTGAGAAAAGAGAAATGTGTGTTTGGAAAGGAGAAGATGGAGCATTTAGGTCATGAAATCTCAGGGTCAGGTGTGTGACCAAAGAGTGAGATGGTGGATGTGAAAAAGAAGGTGAGAGTATCCAAGACTAAGGTCGAGCTTCGATCCTTTTTGGGTAGGGTTGAATTTTATGAAAAGTTTGTTCAAGATTTTGCTTACAAAGTAAAGGAAAAGAGAAAGATACTTAAAAGGGGAGAGAAATGTGTTTGGAATGGATTGTGTGGTAAAGAATTTGCAACGATAAAGGAGGAGATTGACCTAGCTGGAGCCTTGAAAAGTGTTGACACACAAAGGAGGAGTGTCCTTACGGTTGACGCAAGTGACAATGGTGTTGGTGCAGTGTTGACACATGTTAATGAAGTGGGCAGTGAAGAAACTGTTGCACATTCTTCAGTGGTGTTGAGGGGCGCTGAAAAAACTATTCAGGATTGGAGAAAGAGGCGTTGGCGTGCCATTGGGCAGTAGACACATTTTCATATTTTGTGTGGATGCAAAGCCACACATTTTCAATCCAAGTTATTTCCAGTCGAGAACATGTGTTAGCTGATCATTTATCAAGACTGGGTGGTGAAAAAGAAGAGGCAAAATGGGAAGACATTTCTGATATTATTTGTGTTAATTATGATGGAATTGTAGGGAGAGCGGAATGGCTCGAGGTGGTAAACAATGATGAAGTGATGGTCCGTGCTTTGAGTTATGTGGAGCTGGTGTGGCCATGTAAGATGAGTTTAGCTTAAGAGGAGAGGGCCTTTTGGGAGGTTTGTGAGTAGTTGAGCTGGGTGGGTGGATTGTTGTATCGTTGGGAGCATGGGGCAGTTCCCCAATCTATACGCAATAAGGTTGTTGATCTGGCACATGAAGGTCATATTGGTGTGTCCTGTACCAAAGATGTTTAAGGAGTGAGTATTGGTGGCCGGGTTTGATCGGGATGTGGAGAGGAGATTGAGGTATTTTGTGGAGTGTGGACGGATAGGCAAAGGGGAGTGTGCAGCCCCTGGTGAACACAGAGGTGCCTAAGAAAATATGGGAGGACTTGGACGTGGATTATGCTAGGGCAAGTTGAGATGGGAGGTGGAAGTGGACAATGTATTGCCGCATAGGTGGACAGAATATAAAGTTGTTAGAGAAGCTACTGGTGAAGTTGTAGTGGAATTTGTGCAAGAGGTTTTTGCAAGGGAAGGTTTGCCCAAAAGCATTTTGACCTGATAATGAGACACAGTTTTTAGGTGGATCATTTCAGGCATACATAAGGAGGCACTTTACCACCCTGAAAGTAACGCTATAGTGGTGAGAACAAATAGATGTCTTATCTATTCGCATGGCTGGTGGGTGTGGTAAGGAGACAAAGCATGCCCTGCAAACGTCGCCACATGGAACAACAGGTGTTAGCCCATTTGAGATGATGAGAGGGCAAAAGGCCAATACCAAAGTAGCCCCTCCCTGTTTGGGAAGGGCGAGGGAGACAGATTGTCTTGTTGAGATATTGCGAGCGATGTTGGACAAGAAGAAGGATGAACGGATTGTGATGGAGAATGGAAGGAGAGGGGGAAAGAAGGTGGAGGTGCAGTGAGGTGACTGGGTCAGGATCAAGAAGGAAAAGAGATTGGTTGTATTCTGAGCCGGTGCAGGTGGAGAAGGTGATGATGGTGTGGTGAGTGTGAGAGGGGGTCAGTTGTGGAATTTGAATTGGGTTGCTGTGGTGAGAAGAAGGTGGTGTTGAAAGAAGGAAAGGAGATATGTTGTAAAGTGACTTCAGAATATGGAACCCATGGGGAACCCCTGAGTAGAACATATATATGGTGAAAACTAGCCTGGGGTTCTGTAAAAGGCAGTATGCCCCTGTCCATCCATCTACCCATTCACTCATTTCACCCACTGGTCCATCCATTGTACTGGATGCACCTGCCTATCTACCCATGCAATAATATCACTCACCCATCCATCTATTCCACTATATGCCCCTGCCCATCCATCCACCCATGCAATAATATCAACCACTCGTCCATCCATCCTTCTGAATGCATCTGCTCATTTACCTACCCATGCAATAACATCACACGCACGCAATACATCTAGCAATCTACAGACTCCTTAGGCCGGACATATCCCATCTTTTGAAAGGCCCAATGATCAAACAAAATGGAATGGCACCAATATTACCAAATTCTCAAACACTAAAAACATCTGTTGGACCAGAACACATAGGACCTGGCAGACAAGCTCTTGATTATGCAATCCCAGAAACAACGGCCCTTGTCAAACAGACCCTGGCTCATGGAGCCTACTCCCATTGCCATCGGTTGGTGCTGTCTTGTCGCCCTCATCCATTTGTCAAGTACGACTTAAATCGCATGAGCATTCTGAATATCTGTGCTGAAATATCCACTCTTCAAGATCTGTCGAGCACGGATATTGACCTGGTGGAATTCATTAATCATAATGACTTATCCAGTGTCTTCATGCGCTCAGGAATCACTTTGAATGCCCTCTGGCAAGCTAGAGCGGAACTTTATACTCTGGGATTTCTTATTACGCAAGATCTATCGCAAGAGATGTCTGCTTCTACAGCCATGCCAGTCCTAAAGACCTATCCCAATATTCTGAATTCCTCACAATCCAACCATGCTAACGTGGTGTTACCTAGGGATTCAGACTTTCATCAATACAACTCATAACAATGCAAGTCAGATAAACACATCACACCCATCTCCTGGAATACACGTGGTCATAGGCATTTTCTAAATACTTCAAACAAAGAACTCAATGCCTATGACATTGTTGTTCTGCAGGAGACCTGGCTTGTTGATGAACCTATTTGGGACTCGCACTACATTGCCATGAACCCTGCCATTAAAAATATGTTCGGTCGTCCTATGGCTGGCCTCTTGATTGCTATAAAGAAATCCTTGAATTTGCGCATTACTCCTTGCAAATCTCCTTCACCCTACATTCAGGTAGTTAAACTATCAAGGCTGAATGCTACAACTGCGATAGTTAACATATGCTGGGGCAAACAACAACTATCAGCTGAGTTATGCTTTGCACACATCTCCAATGTGCTTGACTCCCTAATCATGGATTCCACTATAAAATACACAATCCTTTTGGGTGACCTAAATCTACACCTTCTCCCATTCAAGCCTAAAAATTATCTGTCTCATGAGTCGCAATGGATACAACTGATGAAGGACAGAAATTTTATGGTGCTAAATGGCTCCATAAATGGGGATATACCGTCAAAGGCAACATGGCACAGGGAATTGTCTATAGCACATTTGGATTACATATATGCGAATATTGCCCTAATGGATGCTTCAATCTCCTTGACGGTGTGTGAGAATGACGCAAGTGATCATAACCAATTATGCTTAACATGGAAGTGGTTGCAATGGTCTCATCTCTCAAAATTAAATGTACAACAAGAACTGCGGTCCATTGAGATCAATCAAGCAAAGAATCGCATTAAATGGTCAGACCACAAGCATGCTGTTCAGTAAGGTTTGGAATTTGAGTTGGGAACATCATATAACAAGGACGGAGGATGCTACATTCATTCCATGCAAATGTTTAGCACAAGGGTGCCCACTGGACGCCAGTATGATGTCAGACACTTACATGCTTTTGACCCAGAGCAAGCCCAACTACACAAAGATGTACGGCATTTATCACTCGATCTGTCTCAAAAGAATATCAATTTGATAAAAACTCTAAAACATCTTTACAAGAATTGGTGCAGGGCGCGGCGAGCCATGCAATACCAAAAAGATGGAGAAAGAATGCTGTCACAGATTATCACTAAATCAACTGGTGGCATATGGTCTCTGCTTAATGAGGCTGTCTGTGTCCCGCAAGTGCCTTGCAAATTAACCCAATTTCAGAATCAACATGGACTGACTACTATACTGGCCTCTATCGGTCCCCCTTTCCACAAGCTAAAGTAGACTGGACACTTCTAAGAATGAACTCTCATTTTCATTTCGACATGGATGATATCCTGCACTGCATCTCCAAATTAAGCAGGCCTCGTGCTGCTGGGCCAGATGGCATTAATAATCTGGCAATAAAACAGAATCCAAAAAGATGGGCAGCCATATTATATAACATCTTTCAACACTCATTGCAGACCGGCAAAGTTCCCAATTCCTGGAAGAAGTCCATAATAGTTCCCATATATAAAAAAGGCCTGAGGTGTGATCCAAGGTCATATCGACCAATCGCACTTTTGGACTGCCCTGGTAAAATCTTTGCACGCCTATTGCTAGCTGCATTTAATACATGGTTAACTACAAACCATCTCAGGGACGACTTTCAAACCGGTTTCGTAGCTGGTCTTGGCACTTCCATAAACCTGATCACCCTGAACTCTTTGATCGATGCACATAAACAATGGAAACAGCCCATTTTTGTGGCCTTTATTGATTTCCGAAACTGCATTTGACGGTGTACCGCGTGAACTATTATTTAAGAAGCTTCTGAACAAGGGCTGCCCCTGGTCTGTCCTGCGATGGATAATTCAGCTCCACTCTGATACAACCATTCAGGTTTGCCTTCGCAGAGTTGGTCTGTTATCCAATGACATCCAAACAGACCGGGGCTTAAAGCTGTGGTGCCTCCTAGTGTCCGCTGTCTTTAATTTCTTTGGCCCTCATTACGACCCTGGCGCAAAGCGAAAAACGATGGCGGTAAACGATTACCGCCATCGTCTTCCGCTCGGGCCGATTATGACCCGTGACCGTAAACTACGATGTCACTAGCGGCATCGTAGCTAACGCTGCCGCTGACTGCGCCAAGGGCGCGCGCACGCGAACATCCACACCGTACTTAGCGCCATGGCGGAAAGGTGCGGGAATGCTGACCCAAGCGGACATGCCCCTAACGCCATCACCCAGGCCGTTAAGTACCTTACCGCCATGGTGCAAATTACGCCATCGCGAACCAACCGTAAAGGGCCATGTAAAGTGAATGCAGCTGCCACAGGTGCACAGAAACAGCACAGGTGAAGGCAATACAGACACAGGAAGTACAAAAAGAGCACACCCCACCCCTTCCCACACCCAGTCACACTCCACAATGATACCAATAGGACTAGCAATGTTGGGGCTGGAGGACCTGATAGCAATGCGAGTGCTACAACAGCAACTACAACAACCACAACTACAACAACAACAACAGGCTGCACAGAGGAGACGCAGGAGGAGAAGGAGGGCAAGGCAGGCCCAGCAAGCCCCACCAGCACAGCCAGTGCCACCACGCAGGCAGCCCCCAATCCCACGCATCAGACCCAGCCCATTCAACCTCACCGCTGAGCAGATCCACACCCTGTACCGACTGGACCGGGACACCATCACCACCATTGTGGACATGATACACAACGACATCGTCAGCATGATTGATACACCCACCGCCACCCCCCCTACTGAAGGTAGTGTCCGTGCTCCACTTCCTGGCCACAGGCACCTACCAGCACACAGTGGGGCACTTGCATGGCATATCACAACCATTATTCTCGCGTACACTGATGCAAGTGCTCGATGCCCTCTTCAAGCACACAGATGACCACATCTCATTACCACGGTCTGCCCAGGAGATTGCCAACACCAAAGTGGGTTTCCATGCACCTGCCGCCATACCTGGTTGCATTGGTGCCATTGACTGCACCCATGTTGAATTGGTGGTCCCACATGCCATGGAGGTACCGTACCGCAACTGTAGACATTTCCACTCAATCAACGTGCAAATGGTCTGTGACTCCAACAGGATCATCACACATTGTTGTGCCAGATTCCCCGGATCAACCCATGATTCTATGATCCTTCGGAACTCAACAATACCACGCTACATGGAGCGACATGCAGGCCCAAGATCCTACCTACTCGGTGAGTCTAATGACATGAGCATGGAAATGCAAAGTGGGTGTTGAATGACGTACCAATGCATATTACATCTGGCAGATACAGGGGGGTGGGTGCAACTAGCAGTAGCCAGATCATTCCCTGTGGCAGCACTGACATCAACAGAGAAGTGTACACATCATGCCTGACCTAATCATCCCAACATGTGAATGAAAGTGCATCCCAAAAACGACACAACCATTTGCAAGTGCATTGTGCAAATTGTGGCCGCATTGACCCTAAAGAATAACACCAACATGCACGTCACCATGCACCAACTACTGAAAGGCCTGTCCCCCACAAATGCGCACAAAGGAGGCACATGACAGACAGGGACATCAATGCACCACTACAAGACCCACAAACTGTCCCCATTGACACCAGTAATGCTCACTGGGGTCATGATGAGCCAGACATCGATGTTGCTATCATGTGAGCTTCAAGCTCACAGGACACGTGCAAGGTCACATGAATGACGGCCTGAACGGACACAGTGGATGGCCACTCACAAGGCAATCGTCCCCCCTGCATTGTGTTTTAGCACGCAAAACAGTACATGAGAGCCATGAACACATACTGGTTGCACAGTGTAAATCCATAACCACAACTCCAATTGGTGCACAGTAACAGTCAGAATCAAGGCATGGTTGTGCGTCATGTTCACATATCAATCTCGTTCCTGACACATTCTTTTCTCACATTTTACAGGTGATGCGGGCTATCCCCTGAAGAGGTGGCTCCTCACACCAGTCCGGAACCCATCGAACCAGCATGAGGAGGACTACAACCATAACCATGCACGTACCCGTGTGGTGATAGAGCATGCTTTTGGCCTACTGAAGGCACGTTTCCGCTGCCTCAGCAGGTCTGGCGGGGCACTCCTGTACCGCCATGAGAAGGTTGCAAAGATCGTCATGGCATGTGTCATGCTACACAATATGTGCATCAGACGAAACGTGCCTCTGCCCCCTGACGCAGAACCACAACCACCTGATGATGGGGATGATGATGATGGGGATGGGGCAGCACCTCAGGGAGGCAGCGATGCACAGGAGGGCCATATTATGCGTCAGAATGTCATTGACTGATACTTCTAGCACACACAGCGAGTGTGTGACATATGGATGGCACTTGGGGCACTGTGTGTGTCTGGTATGTCAACACTGTGGACTGTAACAATAAAGCACACATACGCAATGAGCAATGTCCACACTTTTAGTTTGTGAGAAAAGAAAAAGTGTATTGTACTACTGAATAGGTATAACAGTACCCCTCCCCCTCCCCCCTGAACACTCCAACACACCCAATACCCCCCTCCCCCTCCCCCCTGAACACTCCAACACACCCAATACCCCCTCCCCCTCCCCCCTGAACACTCCAACACACCCAATACCCCCCTCCCCCTCCCCCCTGAACACTCCAACACACCCAATACCCCCCTCCCCCTCCCCCCTGAACACTCCAACACACCCAATACCCCCCTCCCCCTCCCCCCTGAACACCCTGCAAACATGTGACAGTGCCCGTGGTGAAGTGAGTATAGTTCAGCACACTATTGACTGCCCCCTCTCCCGGAACCTGGGGCCCCCCTGCCTGTGCTCCTCAGGGTCCTGGATGACCTGCGGACGGGAGAGGCTTGTGCTGAACTTGCAGCCGAGGATGTACCGGGCTGCTCAGTACGGCATGTGTCCAGAATTGTCTGGATGAGCTGGCTCATCATCTGCCACCCTGCAGCAAGTTCGGTGCAAATGTCCCTGCTGGCAGTTTGGATGGCAGCCCTGATGCCATCAGCACTCCTCTCCATGGCTGCACTGGTACTTACACATTCTGCTACATGCTGCGTGAGGAGTGTGCCCAGTGCTTCCTGCCTGTTGGCAATCTGCTCCAGCGACAGCTGGAATTCTGGCCCAATGGGGGGTGCCAATGGGGGACCAATGGGACTACTCCCATCTTCCACAACTCCCACTGGGCTTGGAGTTGCTGGCCATGAATTAGCTGGCGATGGGCCCAGGGTGTCATCTCCATGATGGCTGATTGGGGATAGGTGTGGTGAGTGCAGTTGTGTGTTGTGGTGAAGTCCGGTGTCATCCTCCACATCACTGTCGGAGCAGGCAGCGATGGCTGCAGTCTCCCCAACAGTACTGCTCCCTGCTGATGCATTGCCCTCAGTGGGCAACAGTGGGTGTGGTTGGGCTGCAGGTGCTGTCACGACCCCTTCCTCGGGGGACTTTGCTGCCCTGGGCTCTTCAGCCTGGCGTGGATTCTGCCTGGGTCCAGCAGAGGTGGATGCATGGTTCCCCTCTCCCACTTTCCTGGCCTTCTTGGCTGGGGTGCTGGTGCTGTCGTCCCTGCCAGTGTCCGATTGCGAGCCTGTGGTGGAGCAGAGGAGGGTGACTGTTATTGATGGTTCAGCCGACATTGAGCAGGCATTGTGAAGAGTGAAATGGATAGATGGTGGAGTTAGTAGCCCGTGACATACAGGTTGCCTCCCTTTAGGTTCGGTTTTGCATGAAGGTGTGTGTCTGCCTACTGTACAGTGTACATGCTGCATGTGCGCAGGGTGTGGCTCATCTGCTGATGTGTTGCGTCTG